>NW_023459455.1:0-21050 GCF_013731165.1 Rhagoletis pomonella | reverse complement strand
TATTAGCACTTAATGTGCACAATTAGTAAGAAATATATCTTCGCGTTAAAAATGTTTGCAAATTTAGACATTTCGTATGTATATTATGGGCACAATTTCAAGTCCTCATGTTCGAAAACCTAATCTTGAAAAGCTTTGGCCTATATACACAAGGATTATTTTTGAAAAATTTAACACTTTCAGTGGTAGTTTTACATACACTTTTGCCACTGGGCGGTATTTTATAAATACTAATTGAAATTGCTTCTTTTGCAGATATGGTCACATCAGCAGCAGCCGCATTAGCATGACCGAAGTAGCGGCAACGGCACACGCAAACCGCCAACGTAGCGGCAACTTCAACGGCGGTCACATCAGCAGCAGCGCATTAGCACAACCGCTGCAGTAGCGGAAACGGCACACGCAAACCGTCAGAGCGCGGTACAACAAACCGCCAACGTAGCGGCAACTCCAACGGCAGTACCATCAGCAGCTGCCGCATTAGCACGACCGCTGCAGTAGCGGCAACGGCACACGCAAACCGCCAGAGCGCGGTACCACAAACCGCTACTGTAGCGGCAACTTCAACGGGTGCCAGAACAGGAGCACAGCGCGCCATACCAGCAACAACAGCGCGCAATACCACCAACAACAGTGCGCAAAACCAGCAAAAACAGCGCGCGACACCAGAGACTACAACAACAACAGGTCAGACAAGGCCTACTGCAACAAGGGTGACTCCTTCGGGCCTAAACAAAATCCGTTTTTCTTCTAACAAAACTTTTAAAAGAACTTAGAAAGTAAAGGAAAGTTAAAAAAAATTAATAAATAAAATAGATAAAAAAATATCGAATTATCTTAGAAATTTAACTTAACTAGGGGAAAATCAGAACAAATTAAAGAAATTGTATCAATAGGCAAATAAGATATAGGCACAGTTGAACTAGCAAGCTTACCTCTATATATTAATATAAGATGTAGGTATATATATATATAACTATAGTTCTATATGTACAACCATACCAATGCAAAATGTTTTTTAACAAGGTGCGATTAACTTAGACTGTCTTCTCATAACAAATGTACTTTGGGTCAAATGAAAGAAGAAGAATGAATTGAATCGTGTTTGTAAATTTTTTTTCGCCTCCTTCTGGTACCCTAAAAGAGAACTGCACTGAGTTGTCAATCACACCTTGTTTTCTACTCCTTAGAAAAAAAATATATAATAATTACATTGTAGAACCATAATCAGTGCTTGAAAAGAGAATGAGACAATTGAATAAATGTAAGTCTGCTAAACAAGTACGGCTCTTCGGGAATAATTAATTAAAACCAAAGGCATAAACAGAAGGCATATAAAAAATATATATTTAGACAACATTTTTTTTAATAAACTCAATATTAATAAAGATTATTCGGAACCAAAATATATAATAAAATTAGTTTACACCAAATAAGATTATAAACACTCGATTAAAAATAAGAGTAAAATAACGGAAGCTAAAATAAATCAAGGTTAATTAAACGAAAATCAAATTAAATAAAATAAAACTACACTGAATTTAACAATAATAAACCAAAATAAAAGCAGATTAAACTAAATAAACCCAAACCAAAACAAACCCGGGACTAAATACTTACACTAATTAAAACCTAAAAAGAAAAATTATAGAAATTGTAATAAAGAAATGGCCACTACATAACAAATAACAATATAAATAAATAATAATAATAACTATACCGATTACATAAAGCTAAGAGGTAAAGAGAAAATAGAAGACTTAAAGAAAATATTTTAAATACCTAAAGAGAAAATAAAACCAGAAACTAAGGGTATGATTATGCATACTTCGCATAACTTCGCACAACCTTTTGTACCAGTGCAATAAAAATGTAACTTATGAAAATGTGAAGCAAAATCTAAACTCACCAGATCGCTAAGTTTTTAAAAGTTATGCTAATTTCTGGGTAATGGAATACATACAAAACACATACAAAGTACATACGAAATTACAGTTTGAAGTTTATGCGAAGTTGTGCGAAGTTATGCGAAGTATGCATAATCAGACCATAAGACTTAACTATAAGTATCCTAGGCTAACTTGAACGGTGACAGGTAATAAGATCAACGGAAGTGGGTTTAATTGACTTTATTGCTTACCCTGGTGCGAAATAAAGTCAATTGACATTATTACTTTTTTAAAAGCGAAATAAAATCCATTGACATTATTGCTCTTTCAAACATTAAATTTGCTTAACTTCGTGGCGGCCCGCGTCAGCGCGGCACACCGCGCTCGCGCTCCCGCTCGCGTTCCCCGCGCGACCGGCGCGCACACGACGTCACGCTACGCTGCGCCCCTCCCCATCCCCGGCCCCTTCCCCTTTTTGTATACGTTGAAATAAAATTTTTATATATTTTAAATATATTTTATAATAAGTCCCAGATGGTTTCTAAAATCACAGATTAGTTTTTGTGCAAATTGCAGATAAAGGGTATTAATGAATTCAAGCCCTCGATATTTCAAATTTTTATATTTGTAAGTTATTGGTAGCAGGTATGCCAACTTGGCTCAAACTGTGCCATTTGTCCCTATTTTACTTCAAATGGCACTTAATTTTTCAATTTGGCACAAAGTGCCAAAATGGCGCTTTTGTAAAAAAAAACTAACATTTCAATAAATTTTTGTGAAATCCTTTGCGTGCACTTCTTTTTCTCAACTAAAATTTTCTAGTTTATAAAGTCTATTCAACTGGTTTATCTTATTTTATCATTGCACTTTTGTTTTGAAAATGTGGCTTTATTTTATAGCTAAATGTGAATGATTAAAGGAACCGCACCTTTCTTGGCACTTTTTTTTGTTCCATTTGGCACATTTTGGCGCTTTCCTCAATATTGCACCTCATAACTAAGGATAGTTGGCAGCCCTGATTGGAAGATTTTTGCTGCGTTTTGGCAACAACTTGTCTGAAGTAAAAACGCATATAATTTGTGTTTCAAAATAAATAATCAATAATTGTTTATACCCACATTTTGGCACATTGGCTCGTTGAATGTGCCATCTAATAAATAGTGTCGTCGTTCTCCTTAGCTCCTTTGAAACGATGTGGTCACAAATTGCTGACGGAGACATGAATATAGTGTAAGAAATGTCCTTTTCCTATAATTGTTTCCTTATAGAAAGGTTGGTTTCTTTTCCACCTTATACATTCCGAATTCGTTCAAAATATGCTAATTTAAAACACAGAATTCTTTCAGTGTTCCTCCGGGGTTTTTGGACATGGACTGTTTCTTCAATTTAATGGTGTTCGCTTTATTTTTGTGGAAACGAAACATGTTTTGCAAGTTATGGATCATTTCTACACTCTTCAAATATTTCTCGTATTCCAACTGTGCGCAGGCGTTTAATTTACGCATCGTGTTTTTACATATTCGTAATTAAATTTTTTTTAATAAAATCAATTGGTGGTAGTTCATGATTGTGTGTGGATTAATATCACTACACTGAGGATTTGGCAATAACCTTTTTCATCTATTAAAAAACAACACTTACGGGGCAATATTTATTGTAAGAACAAAATTTTTTTATCTGAATCGACATACTTTAAGCATTGTTGACGCTATTTCCATTTGAATGAGGAAATAGCGTCAATGACTTTATTTTCAAATTTTTGTTAACTTTATTTCGCTTTTGAAAAGGTAATAATGTTAGTTGACTTTATTTCTCACCAGGGTGGGTGATAATATAAGTTTCACCCTCATTCTGTTTCTTGGGTGGATCCAACTGTTTGCCAAATACCTTAAAAAACTCTGCTTACTGGCATAGACAGAATTTCACCAGTTACCTTCCGCGATTCTCTGAACTCCTTATACGTTATAAAAAGTTATATCCACAGGGTATCTAAAGGGATATCAAGTGATTGATTTGATGGACGTAAAGTCAGCTTAATAGATCAGACTCTTTTCTTTGAAATGCAGTGCCGACTCGATAATAGATTCAACAATGAAAAGGCTGTTAAAATATTTTAAATGACACTAGAAGAGCGATTCAAATGAGTATTACATAACAAATGTACGTGTTTACAGAATATGTTATTTTTTATCATACACGAAAATTAAAAAGAAAACAAGTTATTGTTTTTAGTAAATCGAAGGATCTCGAAGTTTTTAACCGGAACTCGATGAAGTTAATAGGAAACCCGCCGCGCGGATATTTTCTCCCAGCCCGGCCGCTGCTAGACCCGGACATGTGCAAAGTGTAACCATGAGGCTTTTTTTACCTTACTTATTTATGTACATATCTAAAAAAAAAAATTTATTTTTAACTTTGTGAGCACACCTATGTTTTATATACCATTTTACTCGAAATCTCTTAATGAATCAACGAATATAAGTGTAATTCATTTTCATTAAGTGCTTCAAAAGTTAGACGAGGAATAAACATGAAATAGAAAACAAAAGAATAAGCTGGGTTCAAATTACGCTGTTCAAGTTGTAAACTTTGAGCAAAGATTTTGAAAGTTGAACTCATTTAATAGGGACGTTCTAAACTCAATGGCATGGCCTTTTTTACCAGATTGGCTTCGGCCCTCCCTCAGTTTTGAAGTAATTTTACTAAAATTTCGCACATAACAGTTTTTTAATATTACCTTCATAATTCCTTAAAATTATCGAAGTAGGTTCACATTAACTATAGCTCCAATAGAACTGATTACTCAGATATGTGTTTTTGCGCTATAACTCTAAATTCATATCTGAATAATAAATTGTATGCGTTCTATAAGTTAAATTTAACCTATACTAAGTTTTAACCTGTTTAATTGGAGGAATAATCGGTTGTATGGGAGCTAGATGTTTTAGTGAACCGATTTCGATGATTTTATGGAATAGTTAAGGTAATATCAAAAAACGGTTATGTGCAAAATTTTAGTAAAATATATTCAAAACTCAGGGACTTTTTTTTATAAAATAGTTACAATTTGAGCAACGTTTCAAGTACCGCTATCTTCAAAAGTGGAGCCAATAGGGTAAAACTGAGGACGCCATTGAACTAAGAAGGCTCCAATTAAGTAAGAGCCACTATCAGAACATTCGTCGAAAAAAAGTTGCTTTGATACCACTCTCGAAATATTCTGACTAAAAGAAGGAGCATCATTAAAAGTAGTAAATCAGGGTTTTTACACACTCCTAGAGACAAATATTTTGAAGCATTTTACAGGTATATGTAATTTTATAAGGACTAGCAATTATAGAAAGATTTAGATCGTTTCGACGTATTTTCCAAATGTGCCTTCAATTAAGGTGTTTTTGGAATAAAAATTACGCTCGAGATCGCAGAATATTTTATCTTTGAAAGTTAGTTTATTCTGAAAGCACACCTCTTGCTCAGGTATCAAATTATTTGTAATTGTTTGTAGAATACCATACATACTTAAAAAGCTCTTAAAAATAAATGCTTCAAAACCTATATGCGATAAACCGAAATTTTTGAAAATTGTGAAATGTGGATTTACAGGCTTTGAGATACAGTAAAACCCGCTTAAGTAACTCACGAAAAATGTCAGCTTTTTGAAGTACTTAGGCGGGATGGGGACTTAAAAGAACCCACTTAAATACCTCGATGCGGGTACTTAAGCGAACATAATTATTGATGTAGATACATCTTTTTGTTAACTTACATAAATATGTAAATCCTTGAATAAAACATAAACATTTAATGAAGTATACGTATTTATTTAAAATTTTCCAATTAAAATACACTGCCACAGGTTCAAAATTTGTAAATATGTTAAGGAATTTTAAAAGAGCGCTTAAAAGGGGAAAAATATAGGTAAAATGGTAGATGGTGTACGAAAAATTGAGGTACTTAGGCGGGTTGGGTAAATAAGCGGGGAGGTACTTAAGAGAGGGATTTTCTTCAGATTACATTCAAAAATTCACATTGCCCAAAAATGTTGGGTACTTAAGCGGGTTTCACTGTACTTGCCAATTCGTTATTTTTTAATGCACAGTTTTATTACCTACTACATATGAAGTGTACACATAAGTGGTAAATGCCCATTTAATTTCAAATCAGAATATGGTGTGCTTCAAAAGTTATGACATAATTAGTTGTGCCCCTCTTAAAAATTACATGAAAAATTCACTCGTTTTCATAATTTTTTTTAATGTAAACACCTGTAATTCAAAAGTTATGCAGCAAATTCACTTCCAGTGAAGAAGCAAGGCAAAGCCTCGGATGAGAACCCCCTTATGCTGACGACCACGGCAAACGTTTAAAGGTATACGATTTGAGGGCATGCACCTGGAATGTCCGGACCCTTAATGGGGAAGGTGCCTCTGCCCGGCTGGTTGATGTCCTCGTAAGGACAAAATCTGACATCACCGCCACCCAAAAAATGCGTGGACGAGGCCAGGCAAGCAATGTCTGGGGCTTTGCGACGTCTACTACAGCTGCCATGTAAAGGAGCGCAAATTCGGAGTTGGATTTGTGGTGGAAGAGAGACTCCGTCGCCGAGTACTGTCGTTCACCCCGGGGGACGAGCGCCTAGTCATTATCCGCATTAAAGCGAGATTCTTCAACATCTCGCTCATCTGCGCCCATGCCCCGATGGAAGAGAAGGATGAGGTATCCAAGGATCTCTTCTATGAGCGCTTGGAGCGCACGTACGAGCGCTGTCCCTGTCATGATATCAAAATCTGGTTGGCGACTTCAATGCCAGGGCGGGCAAGGAAGGGATCTTTGGAACAACCGTCGAAAATTTCAGCATCCACGACGAAACGTCCGACAACGGATTGAGGCTGATCGACTTCGTCGGGGCCCGAAACATAATAATATGCAGTACTAGGTTCAAGCATAAAAAGATCCATCAAGCTACGTGGCTGTCTCCGGATCGAAAAACTAGAAACCAAATCGATCATGTGATAGACGAAAGGCACGCTTCCAGTGTTTTAGATGTACGCACACTCCGAGGCTACTCTCTTCTTGCAGCCAAGATAAGCCCCCGCCTCTGTGCAGCAAAAAATGTGCGCCCAAATATGCAAGGAAAGCTTAACGTCGAAAAGCTGCAATCACAACAGACAGCCAGCGTTTCGCTACTCGACTGAGAAAAAAGATGCCGCCTACAGGGCCACGCTGCGATCGGGCGCAACGCGCGCTATGTGGGACCGCTATAGGGATCTAAAGAGGGAAGCGAGACGTATTTGCCGCAATAAGAGAGATAGGCTGAAATACGTGAGTGCGAAGAGCTGGAAATGCTGGCCGACAGGAAGAATGCCCGAAAATTTTATCAGAGAATTAGGCGACTTACGGAAGGTTTAAAGACTGGGGCGTACTCCTGTAAGAACAATAATGGCGACCTAGTAACCGATGTCCAGAGCTACTTAAGTTATGGAGGGAACACTTTTCCACCCTACTAAATGGTAACAGCACGGAAAGTTATGGAGAAGAAGAACCCGAGCCCGCAGTCGATGATGACGGAGTCGACGTTCCACTGCTTGACTATGACGAGGTACGTATAGCAATAACGCGGCTGAAAAACAACAAAGCCGCTGGAGCTGACAGCCTGCCATCTGAGCTATTTAAGCATGGCGGCGAGGAGTTGATAAGGTGCATGCATCAACTCTTGTGCAGAATATGGTCAGATGAACGCATGCCCGATGACTGGAATTTAAGTGTGCTCTGCTCAATCCACAAAAAATATGACCGCGCCATTCGCGCCAACTACCGCGGGATCAGCCTTCTAAGCATAGGTTACATGGTCTTATCGAACGTATTGTGTGAAAGACTGAAGCCCACCGTCTGAACTGATTGGGCCTTATCAGTGTGCTTTAGACCTGGAAAATTCACCATAGACCAGGTATTCACAATACGCCAAATCTAGGAAAAGACCCGCGAGAAAAGGATCGACACTCACCACCTATTTGTCGACTTTAAAGCCGCTTTTGACAGCACTAAAAGGAGTTGCCTATATGCCGCTATGTCTGAATTTGACATCCCCTCAAAACTCATACGGCTTTGTAAAATGACGTTGAGCAATACCACCTGCTCCTTCAGAATTGAGAAAGACCTCCTTTTCATGTGACTTCTTTAATCTGATGTTTGAGAAGATAATAAGAGCTGCAGAACTGAACCGCTCAGGAACAATTTACTACAAGAGTGTGCAATTGCTGGCTTATGCCGACGACATCGACATCATCGGTGGCAAAAACCGCGAAGTCTGTTCTGCCTTTTCCAAGTTGGGTAGGGAAGCAAAGCGAATGGGTCTGGTGGTAAACGAGGACAAGACGAAGTATCTCCTGTGATCAAACAAACAGTCAGCACATTCGCGCCTTGGCAACCACGACACTGTTGGCAGTTACAATTTTGAGAAAGTAGAGAATTACGTTTACTTAGGAACCAGCATTAATACCGATAATAATGTTAGCATTGAAATCAAGCGCAGAATCACTCTTTCCAACAAGTCCTCTCTCGACGTACGAGACCCACGCTCTATAAGTCACTCATCATGCCCGTGCTGGTATATGGCGCAGAAGCATGGACAATGACAACATCCGATGAGGCGGCTCTTGGAGTGTTTGAGAGAAAGATTTTGTGGAAGATTTACGGGCCTTTACGCGTTGGCGACGGCGAGTACCGCAGACGATGGAACGATGAGCTGTATGAGCTTTACAACGATATGGACATAGTGCAGCGAATTAAAATACAGCGGCTCCGTTGGCTTGGTCATGCCGTTCGAATGGACACCGACGCTCCAGCTCTGAAAGTATTCAACTCGGAACCCGCTGGTGGTAGCAGAGGAAGAGGGAGGCCCCCACTGCGATGGAAAGATCAGGTGGATAAGGACTTGGCTTCACTTGGCGTCAGTTGGCACAGAGGAGAAACGACTGACGTTCTTTGCTGAACTCAAAAAAGAAGAAGAAGCTGTTTGATTTAGTTTACAACAATGAAAATAAAGCTAAATAACACAAAGGTTACTTGTTTTTTAGATTTGCCTATATACTACATAATAGATTTCTGTATGCAAATGAGTGATGTATAAAAATTTTATCTCGGAATTTTATTTTCTGTTACGATTTTTCATGTTATTTACTCCGAAGGCTTTATTAAAACCATAAACTATGCGAATTTTTTGTAATTTTTTTCGGTTTTTCGCAATTTATCCGAAAGGGCCAAACGGACCTAATATTTGGGTTCAGCGGGTCGAATTAAATGTCAGTACGTGGGTTTGGTTAAAAGCACACACCAGTTTTTCTTTTGTGCTATGTATAATATGTACCAAAATATCTATATACTAGCTATTATTCTGATCTTGTTTTTCACCTGGAAATAATATCTAATATATAAAGATCTCGTGTCACGGTGTTAGTGGCCGAACTCCTCCTAAACGGCTTCACCGATCTTTATGAAATTTTTTGTGCATGTATGGTAGGTATGAGAATCGGATGCCAAGTATATTTCATAGCGCTAGCTGCAAGGGGCTTGGCACCTCCCATACAAACCGAATTTTTCACATGCATATCTCTGAAAGTGTTCATGGTAGAGTACTCGAACATGGTATGGATATGTACGAAAACAATCGCATACTCATGGAGAAAAATTATGATTTTTGGAAAAGGGGGGCGTGGCACCTCCCATACAAACCGAATTTTTCATACTGTAGGTATATCTCTGAAAATGTTCATGGTAGAGTACTGGAACTTGGTATGCAGATATATGAAATCAATCACATGTTCATGAAGAAAAATTGGTGCTATTAGAAAAAGGGGCGTGGCACATCTCATACTAACCGAATTGTTCATACTGCATATCTCTGGAAGTGTTCATGGTAGAGTACTCGAACATGGTATGGAGATATATGAAAGCAATCGCATACTCATAGAGAAAAATTGCCGTTATTGGAAAAGGGGGCGTGGCACCTCCCGTACAAACCGAATTTTTCATACTGCATATCTCTGGAAGTGTTCTTGGTAGAGTACTGGATTTGGCGATTAGGGTAACCCTATCCTAAAAAAATTTCTTCTATTTTTAGTATTTCTGTATGAAAAATCTAATATATAAAAATATCGTGTCACGGTGTTTGTGGTCGAACTTTTCCGAAACGGCTTGACCAATTTGAATGAAATTTTTTGTGTATATTCGGTAGGTGTGATAATAGGTTGCAAAGTATGTTTCATACCGCTAAGTGAACGGGGCGTGGCACCTCCCATAAAAACCAAATTTTTCACACTTTATATCTCTGCAAGTGTTCATGGTAAATTACTGGAACTTGGCATGCATAAGACATAAAATCAATCACATAGTCATAAAGAAAGATTCGGGCTATTGGAAAAAGGGACGAGGCACCTCCCATACAAACCGAATTTTTCATACTGCATATCTCTAGAAGTGTTCATGGTAGAGTACTCGAACATGGCATGGAGATATATGAAATGAATCCCATACTCTTAGAGAAAATTGCGGCTATTTTATAAGGGGGCGTGGCGATTTTCAAACGCACTGAATCTATTACGTATCTTTGTATGCCTATACACTTTACTAGGTTATTTAAGATGGCAATGGAAATATGCCTTGTGACAACCATCAAACCGTAATATCAGAAGATATATGCGTCACTGATAATCATGAACGTGAGCTGTTGGTGAAAATATTTGACCAAAATGTTTCAATATAAAAAATTTGTTTTGGGCTGGACGAATTTCGCCGGGTCTGCTAGTTTTAAGTATAAAAACCAGCAAAAAAAATTATGCCATCAAACGCCGGTTTCTTAAATAGTAGGAAAGAAGGCATTTCGGCAGGTTTTTACCCAGCTCTTGGTAGGAAATAAAGTTTTTCAGTGGTAACCGAGGTCATGACATAACTTCCATGTTATTTTCGTAAAAATCTTCTCGAAGTTATGTCACATGTGGAAATTAAGTCTGAAATAACTTCCACGGGCCAATGGCAGTGCAACACGTTTAGTGTAAAACGTTTTGATGATTTATGGTTGTGTTCCCGAAATGGTAAATTTTCTTCGGACAACTTTTGAATTAAATCATAAGCATAAAGCACTATGCACTCTTTACGAAAGGAAACTATGTGTCCGTAATGTTACGAATGAAGTTACTCAAATTGTATACACTTTAAACTGTTGTTTGGCCAGTCAAATTTCCCTAAATGGATTATGGAAGCGTTCCCGAAATGATCGGCTATTTCGGATGGAATAAAATATAAATGTATTTGATTGAGCCGATAAAATCTGTTGTTGACTGTCAATTATCTCAATCGACAAATGATATAAATTTTTAAACTTAATGCAATTTTGGAATAAAAATCTTTCCAACTCAAATTCTTCACCTCCATGATTTTGGCCCATATACACTAAAACCACCCTAATGTACATAAATATATAGATCATTAAATAGCATTATTTTCATTGGAAATGGATTATATAAAACAAAGCAGCTCCAGTATTTTGTAATATGATGAATATATCGATATTGTATTTAAACAAGTGTACAAGCACCTTAAAACCATCATAAGTCCAACTTCCTAATTTTAAGATGCATGTTTGAACGTCATATGGGAAATATTCAACATCAATCGAACAAGACGATTTATAGACGACGGGTGGTTGCCATATAACCAATCCATTACTAAGAACTGTTGCTTT
The DNA here is from genome assembly GCF_013731165.1 of Rhagoletis pomonella. Taxonomy (NCBI): domain Eukaryota; kingdom Metazoa; phylum Arthropoda; class Insecta; order Diptera; family Tephritidae; genus Rhagoletis; species Rhagoletis pomonella. The sequence goes on along the minus strand of NW_023459455.1, from coordinate 9,422 downwards.
TGTGATAAGCGTGACTTCATAGTGACCGTCAGCACTGAAAAATACATATACATGTATGTACATACATATGTTAATAGTTTTATCTAGTTCAAATACCATGTTTTTTATAGCTTACAAAAGTAACATAATAATAATAATATTTTGGCGCCTTTTGGTGCACGCATGCGTATTTGGCTTATTTTCATCTCTAATTTGTGGTGCGTCCTGAATTTATAACGCAAATGGAGGGACCTACCATTCACGCCGCCTCCGGAAGGCAAATGCTTTTTTGAGAAAATTTTTAAAGGCAAGGCCGTCCGAGGGGTGACCGGTGTCAGAGAAATTGTTTCCTAATTTAGGTGTTACTTGGGCCAGGGATCGAACCAAGGTCATACGAAAGGGTAGTACGCACCTCTGACCCCTCAGCCGAAGTGGCCGCTTAGTATAACTAACATACGTACCCATATTTTCAAAAGTCCAATTTTTTGCCACCTAAACATTTTCAGATTGCTCAGAAGAAGAAAACGTTTATATCGCGAATATCTCTGACTTCCATAATATTTAGTATAAAAATTCACTAAAAATGCATTAAACTATTTTTTTTTTTAACTCTTAGGCCCGTTTTCTTTGAAAAATTAAAAAAGTGATAGGTTACTAAAACATTCTATATTTATTTAAAAAATAGATATAGAGCATCGTTTTATAGAGGGATTTTATTGAAAGAAGGTATTGAAACAATTCAAATAGCCGCAGTTCGTGCAAAGCAAATTAAACAACAAACAGTTTATTCAAGATATGAATTCGGAGTGACCCGAAAATATTTTCGCATAGACCATGGTGAAATTAAAAACAGGTGTAGCAATAAAGCAGCAATCTCGCTTTATTTTCTGTATTTTCTTGACATTCGGTTATCCTATAGAAATTTTGCAAGGCAAATCTCTCTTCTCGCTCTTATTGCTACAGCCGTTGTAATTTCACCATGCACATAGACAACAAAACAATATCCTGCCTCTTTTGCAGCTTCCGTTACAGTAGCTACACACGACGAGCATATCCGCGCACATGTGCGACGTTTGCTACAAACGGCGAGCGGCTCATAAGTGATTTTGTTTTTTTATGTATGTGTTACTTAAATTTATTTATATTTTACTAATATGTATGTACATACATATACATATAGTAATTTAGCCTCATTTATCAAAAATTCAATTAACGCACATGGCTTGGATGCATTTATCCGCGATGTGCACACTGCAAGCATCAACACAAAGTGAGGTTGTTGTTTTTGTATCCAATGCGATGCTCGCAAACCACGCTAAAAACGACGAACACGACCCGCAAGCCGCGCATGTGCGCGGATATGCTCGTCGTGTGTAGCTACTGTTAATGTTAAATATTCCGCTTCAGTGCTTGATGTTGCTAACACACCTTTTGTTTGTGTTTGTTCTTGCGGTGCTGTGTCACTTGTGCCTTACCTCGGGTGGGGCGTCACAAATGATAGCTATTGCTTTAGCCTGAAAATACACTTACACTGAGGGGAAAAAACGTGCTAAATTGAAATAAATAAAATAAAATAAACTGTTTAATATACAACGCTTTTATAAATGGACTAAAAAGTAGAAAATATTATTTCTCAGTCCCACAGATTTTTTTTTGATAACTTTTGATTTTGAAATTTTAGCAAAAGTCATTATAAACAATTAATGACATTGAAAACGAAAAACATGGAGCGCATGCAGTACAAAGCATTCGATTTCATTGACAATAGCCAAACTACATATCATTCTACAGCGAAAGTACAAATTTGAGATCGATTTTAAGGCCTGTATGCAGCTCTCAAGAAAAGCAAAAACTCCATATAAAATGACGTACAAGAAATGGCTAAGAAATTTTCTTGAGTCAAATTTCCTTAAGGCAGTACGCAGTTCTTAAGAAATTTACTACACTTTCTACTACGGTTTTCTAAAGTTTTTTTGTGAAAAAAGAGCACAAGGCAACCCGGGTTTGCAACAGAAATATATGCTCATTCCATTATTTCTTGAGGAAAGAGTGAGGCAACAGGCTGTGAAGTATCAAAAATGTCAAAATTCCTTGGACACACACGCGAAATAATGGCAATTTTTTCTTGACCGTTTTCTTGAGAGCTGCATACAGGGCTTTGAGCGGTCGTTATTCACATGCCCACATACATACATATGTTACTTTTCATATCAATTCAAGTGTATTACATGCGTTCCACGCTTTTCATTTTCAATGTCATTAATTGTTTATAATAACTTTTGATAAAATTTCAAAATCAAAAGTTATCAAAACAAATTCTGTGGGACTGAGAAATATTATTTTCTACTTTTTAGTCCATTTATAAAAGCGTTGTATATTAAAAAGTATTTTTATTTTATTTATTTTCTACTTTTTAGTCTTGTCTGTAAAAAATTTTGCAATAGATACTAAAATAATTCAACTCGCAGTGAAAAGAGAACAGAAGACTATGCAAGCAAAATGTTAGGTGCAATCCCGTATTCCTCGGACTCGGACTAGTAAACCTGTCAAAAAATAAAAATTCACTCAGAGCGAGAGAGTAACATTGAAAAGTACGGAATCGCTTTCTAGTAAAAAATGGTAACTTCTGTCAACTTCAACATAATCTCCAAATTTTGGTTGTAAATTTTTGCTTATTTTGTATGTAAACACACTCAGCTCCCACATCTAAATAACCAAAAACACTTTCAAATTCATTAGAATCCACTTAAACAAGTAATTAAATACTTTTCAACATGAATTAGCAGAGTGCACTTTTCTTTTGTTTACAATTTGGTTGCCAAACACACTACAGCTGATCGTTTGACACATTTACCAGAATTTACCAGCAAAAAATTCTCGGACTAAAACTGGTAACTTCTGACAGAGAGAAAACCGTATTTACTCTCTTTTTTGTCCTCTCAATAGCTGAAATACAATGCCGGCGAACGGCGAACTAACCACAGCGAAATTCGCGCTTTCAAAATTTGAACACCCGCAAGCATATGAAATTGAACACAGCCAAAGCGAAATGCGAAGTTCGCTTGGCGGCGTTTCATGGCGATAGATTTATTTCTATCGCCCTGCTGGGCGATGACAGCTGTGCGTGCCTAAGGTGGCCGTATTTTTTTTTTTTGCTTTCAAAGTTTTAAAAGAAAACAACCTATACACGATTTTTTTTTGTTGTTTGAAAAATATAGTTGTGGATTCGTTAAATCTGGCTTGAAACAAATAATTTATAATAATCTCGCTTTGTTTTACATTTATATTTGTTATCATTTCCTCATTTCTAAATATGGTTTAGTTTTTTCTAAATATGGTCACCTAAATTATAAAGGCGACCAAATGGGATCAGCTGTTTTCGCTACCGCTCTAAAGGCTCTGTTATGCATACTTGGCATTGCATGCACTGCTATACCATTTTTACGTAGAAATAAAAAACCAACAGACTTTTACGTATGTAATGCTGTGCGTTGGGTAACCGCTTACACGCGAAGCTCATTTAACAGATTCCTTATGTGACAACTCTCAAGCAATGCCAAGTATGCATAACGGAGCCTTAATTCTCTTTAAGTAGGCGAAATAGCTGGGCGAACGGCGAACGACAGCATCGTCCAATTCGGCGAAGTTTGCCGTTCGCCGGTATTGTATTTCAAGCACAATAGTCAGAGAACCGAGTACGGGATCGATTTCCAGTAAAATCTGACTGATTCTGACTATTTCTGACTAGTCCGGACTCGTACGGGATCGCAACTGTTATTTGCTCACATTTAGTATAAACATACATACATATGTACATACATACATATAGCAGCAGTTTATTTCATTTAAAGAAATTGCGTGTCGGTCATTTCCGCTGTAGCGTATGCAGTGCATATTTTTAACTTCATCTAGCGAGGCGGATAGCTATCACTAGAGTTTTTCTAATTGTATGTCTTTAATATGATACCTACAACGAGGTTGATATCTGGACTAGATTGATGTCTAGAATTTTCCATAAATAGCTTTGCTACATTAATAGTAGGTACATTCTTTTGCAACCGAGCTACAAAAGAACACTCTCTTAAATGACGAAATACACGCAAAGCAACAACACGAACTCGGCTATTTATCCGAGCTCAGCCAGGTCGGTTAAAAAATACGCGACCTGAAGGCTAGTGTTGGTAAGTGAAGAAACTGCTCTATTGTGAATTGTTAATGGAAAACTGGAGAGGGAAATTTTTGCTTCCTTTTATACGTGACTTATATTTTAAAAGAGTATATGTATTACGCAAATACCTCACATAATTACTCATTTAAATTGGGTTTTGTATCTAAATCAGTAGTATAGCTAGCAGCGCTGCTGCTCCGGTTCCAGAACCGGCATAAGGTTTGCTGCTGCTCCGGTGGCTCAATCGGCGCAAGCTTTGCTCCTCCGCCAAAAGATGTCGCCGATCGAAATCTAAGTTCAGAAGTCAGATAAAAGCCGCAAGATGTCGCTGATGATAAATCCGCATCCAGAACCGGAACCGATCACAGGGTGTACCGCTGATGGAAATCCGAGAAATCCGATACAAGGTGGTTTATATGTTGAAACTTGGTAAAGTTTATTGGTATACATAATACATACGTATTCTCATACATACATCCATATGCAAACGAACATACGTACATATGTATATACATTAAACTCCTGCGCAATTCCATTTAAAGGGCCTAACAAGACATCCGATCGCCGCGCAAATACTTTCCCTCCTTTACTCTCATCGTTCGGGTCAAGTGTGAGTAAGCATAAACCAGTTTCTGCAAGCGTACGTAAACTACCGATCAATAGCAAGACGCGTAGAGTATTTACTTTGCCTTCCGCAAATACTGCGAGTAAAAGGTATTTGACAGTAGAGTACTCTACTGGTAGTACTTGAGTATGTTCGAAGAAAACATACATTTGTGGCAAGAATGATAGAAGAGTTTTCTGGATCGTGCATTTGTGGTATCTGAATAAAATTAAGGACAGGATTGTAGTGGAGCGATGAAGAGAGCGACGAGCAACACGTACTTTCAACTAAAATGCTAATATACATACCTAAGTACATATGTATGTATGTGCATAGATACGTATGTGCATACATAGATACGTATATGCATAGATACATACTATGTGCATAGATACGTATGTGCATAGATACATATACATATAAGTGTCCGCACATATTTTTTCTCGTCACTTGTTCTGTCGCTTCACTGCAGCAAAACCAAGTTGTGGGGAAAACCCTGACGATATGCGTACAATTGAAACCATGGGTTTGAAGATAGCGCAAATTGATTTGAAAATTTCAATTTCATATTAAATATATTTATGTATGCATGTACATATGTACATATGTAAAAATGTAGTTTCGATTTAAAAAAAAATCGGATAAAGTTTTTCTTTCGCCATTCATACACCTCTAATTTTAGTATTTATTAAAAAAAAAACTCAATGAAATTCAAAAACTCTATCTTGCATTTGGTTTTACTCAATACCAATTTGAGCTGTCGCAGTGTTATCAAAAAAAAAGTTATCAATGGGTAGGTTCAGAAGGCGCAGCAGTTGAGCGCAACCGTTGCTAAAAAAAAAATCAGTGATCGTTATGCGTCTTCTGAACGACTTCATACATTAGCTGTCAAATTCAACTCTCAAAGGTACACACCAACATGTTGTCTCAAATGACCCCGCAAACATATTCTGAGCGTTCAGAATATATGAGTCCGAAAGGTGTCCTAGGTAGGTAAGAAATATGAGTTTCAAAAACAAAAAATTTATTACTCTTATATGAATCTTTTAGGATTCATATATGAGCCAAGTTATGAGCCAGCACCTTGTGCCAATATAAAAACAATAAAGATTTGAAATTTTTATCTAAACTTGTTTATACAGAAATTGAAAATAATTAGAAAACAAAAAATGAACAAAATTTAGCTTCATCTGCTGCTATTGAATGCATGTTGGAATGTGTATATGCATGTAAGTATGTATGTATGTTATTTGCAAGGACTTTTTGCGGAATGCCTTTGCAAATATAGTGAGTTGAATAAGACTCAAAGATTAATCTAAAATAAGAGTCCGAATGTAGCAATTTATGAGGCCGATAAGGGTCTCAAAAAGAGTCATATATGAGGCCAAAACTTGTTTTAAAAGAGTCCAAAATGAGCCGTATATGAGGCCAATAAGAGTCCAATATGACTCATATTGAGGCACATTTGATGTATGAATTTAAGCTCATATAAGTCGACATTCGTAGGAAGGGAAACACACTCATATCGGACTCTTAAATGAGCTCATTATGAGCGTAATAGCTCCGAAATAGGACTCCTTAAAGACTCATTTATGACTCCAAATGTTTGCTGGGGATCAGAAAAATATTACGATCATCTAACACGCAACTATTCAGTTGATCAGAAGTACGCAACAACGCGTTCAGAAGGTGCAATCGCACCAGTTACTGAGCTGTTGCGCCTTCTGAACGTGCCCAATGAAAATTCGTTTCTCTTGAAATCAAGTTATATAGCTGCGTATGTATGTACATATGTACATATTCCGAAATTTTTTTTATTTGTAAAAGCTCTCAAGAAAAACTAAAAATTCATATAAAATTACGCACAATAAATAGAAAATAAATTTGCTTCTATAACAAATTTCTTAAATCAGTATGCAGCTCTTAAGAAAAAAATGCTGGTACATCTCGTCGCTACCATGTCCAACTATCGAATGTGAAAATCGGCACTTTTCAAAATTTTGATTTGCCACTAATAATTTTATTTCGTATAGCAGCATTGCTTAAGTTATTGTTGTCGACAACTTATTTGTTGGTTAATGATTGCAAATAGTTTTATAGAAAATTAGAAACGATATATAATACTTTCATAAAAATTTAAGTACATACATACATAGATTTAAAAAGCTGCTTGAATACAAAAGTTTTATGAAAATGTCACATTAAACAACTGTCTAAATCTACGTTATTTTTTATAAATAAGGCCGTAAACATTTCCTTACATCGTCAAATTCCATATTCTATTTTTACCCTTTCAATTTCACTGACCAGCGCCGCAAACGATATCAACTAATAGGCTAACAACCAGAATTGAAATTTTATACGCAAGTACTTACCGTACTACAAGTATACAGAGAGTAGATTTGCTACTCCCTTTTGGCAGCAGCAAATATCTCGCGGACGCGATGAGAGAAAGTAGAGTACGTACTTTGGTGGAGTAAGAGCAAGTGCGTCAAGTATTTACTCTCTCAACGCCAAGTAGGGTATGTATGCGGAAAAAAAGTAACAATGTGTTGGGAGTAGAGTACAATGCAAGGAGTACTTATTGAACGAAATGCGGCAAATACACTTGCGCTGGACTCTAATATACATATATAGATGATCTACCCCTAGAAAAGTGTGTTAATAACGTTCACATAGTTAATTGATAAGTATTTAATATGTATGCGTATATGAATGGGAAGCCCTGTTGATGTTGATGATGAGAACAAATAAAATTTAATTTGAAATAAAAGAAAGTTTTATAATTACTTATTTAGTTTTATTTATTATAAGATATTTAATGAAGAAATAATTTTTCTTAATATTATTACATTTTTTCAGCACATATCATAGAATTTTCATGATATTTACAAGTATTTATATTTATATTTTTAATATATAAATTCTTTAAATTTGGACAATTTAAATCATCTAAATTATAAATATATATATATATATATAAATATATGAATGGAAAGGTCTGATGATGTTGATGATGTGAACAAATAATATTTAATTTTAAATAAAAGAAAGTTGTATAATTACTTATTTATTTTGATAATAAGAATTTTAAACATAAATGTCCGCAGTTATATGAATTATAGCTTTGCTGTTTATTATAGTTATATTTAATGTTTTTTCCTAAATACTTTATTAATTGTTTAGGAGGCAATAAGTTTCCAAAGCTTTGGAAATAAGCAATCTCATTATCGTTTTCCAGAATTTGAACTATCCAAATTAATTATTCCACATTTTCTCTTAAATAGTTTACTGGGTAAAGTGTCACACATGAATACCCCTCTAAAATTTGGAATAAATTTTGAATACTTCTTCAAGTGTACATTAGTAAGAGGTCTTCTAGGTAGCCTCATTAAGAGTTTTTTGATATGGTTTTAAATATAATCCGAATCCCTTTTTATAAGGCTTTAAGAAAATGTATTTTCCCATTGAAATAGCTTCCATTGTATTAATATTACGTTTCGCCTCCAATAACTCCTCCTTTCCAGTCATTATAGCATTGATTGTTTTAATAATTCCTGCTGTACTGCCAGATAGACTTCCAAGTGCTCCTAGTGCTACGATTAAAGGCGCTAATGGGAGAAATCCTCCAGATTTGGGTAATGATATTACACGTGGTGTTTTTATTATAGATTTTTTTCCTCTGCAAATTTTATTTACAACCTTGCGTGACATTTTGATGGCATCTTTTAAGTTATCACTTTTCTTTAAATTTTGTTTAGCACTTTTTAAGGCATGATTGAAGAGCTGATAACCAGTTTTTCCTCCTCTTTTTTAGTTTTACTATAAGCGTTCCCCATACCGAATTTCGTTTTTGTCTTCAGTATATTTATGACTAACCAAGCATTCGTTTTCTCATTAAGATTGCTATCCTTCGCTGTAACTCTTTCCCAAGCCTTCTTAATTAATTTTTTATCAGCAATATGTCCGTTATCTAAATCTGTATTATATAAATATGATATATCATGTTCTCTACAAGCAGTATCTAGTAGATTAATCCCTCAATCTCCTCTTACTAAAAGTTTCCGTAGTTTCGTTCTAGGCAAATGAAGTTCAATAGGAAGCATATTAATTATATTATTTATAAAACCTTTTCCAACGACTAACGAATTATAAATAAACTTTTTTGATAAATAACTCTCATATAAAGTAATATTATATTCAAATAAACGCTGAAGTTTTTTAATAAATCTATGGTTCTATATAATTAAATTTTAAATTTCTAAATACTAATTCAACAGTTAAGTTATATTCAAATACAATATTATTATATGATTTAGAATAAACTTCTATATCATAAATCGCTTCCCTATTTGTTCTACTATAATACTTTAATTTAGTCTTAATATCTAAGCCCCTTCATTCATATTCATGTTGGTTTTGATGTTGCTCCATAATATACTCCTCAATTTCCCCGCCAACCACTGTTAAAAATTTGCCATTGTCATCCTCTTCATTCCATTTTTTGTTAAAAAAAGCATGGGCTGCTCTGACTGGGATGCCCAAAACCTGTAACCGGGGACCCTCATCTTCATCTTCAATACATATATAAGGGGGTTTCATGTCTTCAAAGCACAACATCTCCAATTCGAAATCGAAGTTGTACTCTCCATGATGCTCGCTATTGAGGAT
>NW_023459454.1:0-57494 GCF_013731165.1 Rhagoletis pomonella | reverse complement strand
AGGAAAGGAAAGGAAAGGAAAGGAAAGGAAAGGAAAGGAAAGGAAAGAAATAAAAGGAAAGAATAACGGCTAATAGGAAAGTAGAGAAAAAATAGAGACATGTTAAAATAAAGACTTAATATAAGGGCAAAGATGGAGATGAATATGTAGTTGAAAAAAAACATAATAAAGACAAAGATAAGAAAAAAGATAAGGATAAAGATAGAGATGAGTATGAAGATATAGATAAAACTAAAGGTTAAGTTGTGTTATGTCAGGTTATGTTGCTCACCTCACTTTAACTCAACTGAACTCACCTTACCTAATCTTAATTCCCTAATGAAACGCCTATTTGTGTTTACCCTCACACTTACGCCTTTAAGCCTATCTTTTCTTCCAACCGCAACGGTACGAAGAGATTGGAAGATCGAATTCCACTGCTCATTTACATATATTCGTTCGATGAGAAGTTACTTATTTGAGAAGTTACTTATTTAACCGTACTGCGTAGTCCTTGTTTTGTGTGGTGGGTCGTCAAAGTTTGGGGAGCAATTAACCAAGGCTCGTTTGGGTGTTCCTTTGGAACTGTTCTTTGACTATTGAGAAGCCTGCTCCAAGAAAATTCTTGTGAGCCCTTAAACCGAGCAAGTCGGAGTGGTACCACAGAAGCCTTCGCTATTTCTGCTGTGAACCAAGGCTTCACACGAATTGTTAGCCGCATCTCGCACATGGGTTGCTCACATAGTGCGAACCCGGACGCAGGAGTCAGGAGTGAATATAGTGGTGCAGCTGTAAGTGCATACCCAGAACAATGACATGAAGGAGAGGAAAGACTTTCTGGACTAACGAAAACCACGTGAGGGTTGAGAAAAAAAATAGTTGAAGAGTTTGCTGAAAGTTCGTTACTATTTACTAGCATGCCGTTTTGCACCCACCCTCCCCCTCTACATTAGATCCTGGCTACGCCCTTGGGCTCGGGCACATCCTCTCTACTGGTTATAGTTAAAACTTTATTACTCGTAGTTCCTTATTTTTAAGTCTTTTTCTTTAACAAAATTTCTAAACATTCAAATTTAATTATGAAAAAGTGAAAAACCCAACGACTTTCAGCAAGCAGAAATCCACTAACCACTAAGAAGTTATCTTTTACTGTCCGAGTGCTTTTAATAAATAGAAATTTTAATAAGTTAAAAAGAAGTGTATAAGCTTCCATATCTTAACCAAAGTAGTAGTAAATAGAGAATATTTAAGAGTGCACGAAATCTTTTTCAAGACCATATAATATTTATGAACTTTATTCGGTAAATTTTCACATGCTCACACACATACAAACCAACGCGCATAATAACTCTCAGCACTTTTGCTATATTTATCAAGAATGCAGAGATACTCATGGAAACACACACCTAAATATGTGTGTACATTAGGGTGGTCCAAAAAAAGGAAAGTTTTAATTTTAATGCGCTCACCTCCTAGGGTTGTTCTATATCGAAAAAAATATACGCCTATTTTTTATTTTGAAATCAAAAAATATTTCGCTCTAAGCCCTCAAAAGTTTTCCAAGTATTTTATTTGGCAAAAAAAGGAGTTTTTCGTAAAATTGGCATAGAATTCTTGAAAATCAATATTTTTCGATCAGAAAACTCTGATTCTGTTCAGCAGACTTCCAATAACAATACCTAGCTGTTTATTTAACAATTTTTAATAACTAAGATTTTTTATTGGTTCCCCCATTGCATTTTCTGGGGTTATTGCCGAACATATAAAATATAGTTGCCAAGAAAAAATTGTTAAATAAACACTTGGGTATTATTACTGGGAATCTCTTGAGAGAAACAGATCGAAAAATATTGATTTTTTAAAATTCTATACCATTTCTACGAAAGTTTTTTTTTCGCAGATAAAATACATGGAAAACTTTTGAGCGCTTTGAGTGACCTCTAAATATTTTTTGATTTCAAAATAAACAAGTAAGAAAGTCTAAGTTCGGGCGGAACCGAACATTAAATACCCGGCGCAAGTATTAAATATATGTTTTCCACCTTTCCGAAAGCTACCGCTACATGATAAGCCGGGGTGTATACATTTTAAGTAAATTAGCGTCCTTAAATTTCGAAATATTGAAATTTCAAGCATATCTGAAATTTACCGTTATATGAAAAGCGGCCTCAATTTTAGTCCGATTTCAACAATTTTCAACGGTTTGCTTTTATGTGGCAAGCCCAATAACCATACCGAGTTTGGTACAAATTGCTAGAACGGTTACCGAGATATATATATGTGATCATAAGTGGGCGGTGCCACGCCCATTTTTCAAAATTTTCTCTTAAGCGTATTTCTTGGTAGAAAATCGTTGCAAGCATCAATTTTGAATAAATTAGCTTTAATATTTACTGATTTATCGAAGATTTCGTATTTCTCTAAATTACCGTTATATGGGATGTGGGCGTGGTTATTGTCCGATTTTAGGAATTTTCGGCCAGTTGGTATGCTGTACCAGGACCAACAACTGTGCCAAGTTTGGAAGAAATTGGTGTAGCGGTTACCAAGATATACACATGTAACCATAAGTGGGCGTGGCTACGCCCATTTGTCAAAATTTTATAATATTCTTATTTTTCGTCTAAAACTCATTGCAAGTATCAATTTTGAGTGAATTATCTTCAGTAGTTACTAAAATATCGCAGTTTTAGTTTTTCTGAAAATTACCGTTATATGGGAGGTAGGCATGGTTATTGTCCGATTTTTTAAATTTTTAGCCATTTAGTATGCTGTACTAAGGCCAACAACTGTGCCAAGTTTGGAAGAAATTGGTGCAGCGGTTACCAAGATATACACATGTAACCATAAGTGGGCGTGGTTACGCCCATTTTCCAAAAATTTATAATATTCATGTTTTCCGTCTGAAACTCATTGTAAGTATCAATTTTGAGTGAATTATCTTCAGTAGTTACTAAAATATCGCAGTTTTCGTATTTCTTAAAATTACCGTTATATGGGAGGTAGGCGTGGTTATTATCCGATTTCGCCCATTTTCAATACCATCCGTCCCACGCCCAAAAGAAGTTCACGTACCAAGTTTCGTTAAGATATCTTAATTTTTACTCGAGTTATCGTGTGCACAGACGGACGGACGGACGGACAGACAGTCACCGCTTAATCGATTTCTCTTTTCATTCTGATCATTTATGTATACATTTGTCTATATCTATCTCGATTCGTTTTGCCTGTTACAAACAACCGTTATGTGAACAAAGTTATAATACCCTTGTACACAAGTGCGCTCGGGTATAAAAATAGTGGTCTTATTTTCTATATAGAATAATCCTCCGACATGAGAGCAATCAAATTCCGACTTAACTTTTTCACATGAATCTTTGGCCCACCCTAATGTACATCCGCCTGACGCATTAACTTACCTAAATATGTACGACGTATGAGTTTGTGCAGCAGTTTTGTAGGAAAAACTATATGTATACATGTAAGCGTAAGCGGACGTAAGAAAGGAAATGCATACTTATGCCAATACAAGTTATGACAGCAACGTCGACAAGTTGCTCCTGCAAGTATGCACTGACAAAACTTTACTGACCACAATAAGATGGTTATATATGTATATTTATATGCAGGGGGTGTCGACACTGCTGGTAGACACTCTGGAGGAACTCACATGTCAGTGTGTTTGTGTAATGTGTTATGCATCGAAGTTTAAGTGAAAATGTGGCTGATGTGCTGCTTGTGGCAGCGGTACGATAACTTTTGCAAATTTGGCGTATTTTCTCGACGTCGATATGATGCTGTCTTGTTTCTTGTATTAAAAATTTACATTAAGCAAATAGAATAAAGAAAAAATATGCAAATATGAAAATACATAATAATAACTTTCGAAGATAAATACGCAACGCAAAAACAGTTATGAATTTTTTTTCTTGGTTGTGACCAATTCAGTTAAGTCTTAGAAAACAACATTACCAAACTTGCGACTTTCGAATTCCCTTTGAGTTGCCAAGTTTGTTTTTTTTTGTTTTCCACACATCGTGTTTGTTTGCGTCAAGTCAACACTTGCTGCAAAGTGTATGTAGATATGTCCATATCTAGCAACCTGCCAGAGACAGCAAGTTAGTAAAAAAAAAATTAATTCTTTAACAAAGTGACAGTTGCACATTAGCACATGTCAAAGGAGCGCATCACACAACAAGAAGAAAAAAAAAACGGAGAAAATCGAAAATTTCCCATGCAAACTCAACAGCTGCATGGTTTGCTTCGGCTTCCATTCCTTTTTTTATGTCGTCGAAGCTGCTTCCAAGAACTAGCAAATGTGTGTGCATACACAATTATTGTACAGGGTGTCCAATTTTAATTTATGCAAACATCTTATACCCGTGTACCAGATGGGTATTAAGGGAGTGTAGCTCAGCAACTTAAGAGTATAACAGTAAACAAGTATAACAGCATAACAATATAACAGTCTAATAGTATAACTTTTTAACAGTATAATAGTTTACCAGTATTATACTATTTTAGTATAACAGTATAACGGTATAACAGTATCTATTACACCCTTATAGCATACAGCATAAAAGTAAAACAATGTAACAGCATATCAGGATAATTCAACCGCATAACAGTATAACAGTATAGTAAACAGTAAAAAAAATTTAACGGGGTAAACTATGACAGTATAAGAGTAAAGCAACATAACAGCAAAAAAGTATAACAGTTAAAAGCATACCAGTATACTGACATGACAATATTTGAGTATAACGATTAATTAGTATATCAGTATAAAAGTATAACAACATGATGGTATAACAGTTTCAGTTCTGAGTTTACTCGTTTTGTCTCTAAACATTACCGACGAGTGTCGGCCACTCAGATAATTTGCCGACCACCGTATGAGCCTCTGCGGGAGAGAGGAGGCCTCTATATCTTCTAGTAGCGTGGAATGGCAGACGGTGTCAAACGCCTTTAACAAGTCCAACGCTACTAGAATCGTTCTCTCACAGGGACGGTTTCTAGTAGTTTAACAGAATAAAATATGTAGTTGCAAGCAGTGTTGCCGTTGTGCGACTAACGGGGCAATTTGACCCTTTTTAAGCGTCAGTGCCCTTTGACCCGACTTTTTGAAAATTTAAATTTTTTGACCCTTTTCCAAAATTATGTGCGACTAAAAAATAGTTCCTCCTATAAGTACGAAAAAAGGCATCAGCTAAAACTTTCAAAGGAAATCCAACTCTTCTCCTTGCAGCAACTAGATTTATGTGTATGCTTGCAACCCTGTTTTGTGCAAAGCTTGTCCCGCTATTTTCTTTTTAAATTCAACAGATTTATTCTTTTACTAGTAAAGAAAGGCAAAAATAATATGGTGGGCCCTTTTTTCGTCAATGACCCCTTTTTTGCGACTTTCTGAAAATTCTCAGCGGAAACACTGGTTGCAAGTTGTTTGTAGAACAATTGAAGGACACTAGACAAGCTAGTTTGAAAGATTTGGTTTATTGTGTCACGAAAGCCTTACAAACAAAAAGCTCCCTGCCATAAGCTCTTTTGCCAGAAAGCACTTTAGCATGTGAGCAAATGAAGCTGCTTCAGCAGTGGGCGAGTGGGCAAACCAGTGGCAGTGGCGTGCGAGAGATCAGAGATTCTAATACTAGGGTACAGGATTTTTGCTATTTTTTCTGCTTTAATTTAATTTAATCTTAATTTTTAAAGTTTGTTTTAAAATAAAAAATATATTTTTTTTTCATGTAATTTTGAAAAACTATAGATTCGTTTATTTATTTAATATTTCTTCTTCTTTTTTTATTAAATGACGTGCCTTTCGAGAGATCCAAGTTTCGAAGCATTGTGCGGCGGAACTATTTTTTTTTTTTATTAAATTTAATATTCTTTTAGTTTCATTTTTAGATTTCATTGTGTTGAACAGAATTTCATTTCATTAAATTTTTAGAAGTATATTTTATTTTCATTTTTTTAGCTTTCTTTTTTTAATTTAATATTCGTTTAGTTTTTGGATTTTAATTAAAAGAAGAAAAATATAAAATAACTATATAAAAGGAAAATTATAATGAAATTATTTGATTTCACTTTATAAATTTATTTATTTCCTTTTTTCTTTTTATTTTTAGATTTTATTGTTTTAAAACGGAAAAATATTTATTTTAATTTCATTTAATTTTTTGGAACTTATTTTACTTTTTTTAATTAATTGTTGTTTTTTATTTCAATTTTTAGATTACATCTATTGTTTTAAAAAGAAAAAAATTGTAAGTCATTTAATTAGAAATATATTTTATTTTTTCCTTTGTTTAATTCCTTTTTTTTGTTCTCTTTTTAATTTAATTTTCTCTAAATTTTTAGCTTTATTGTTTTAAACAGAAAAATGTATATTTTTAATTTAATTAAATTTTTAGAAGCTTATATTATTTGTACATTTTTTAGTTTTCTTTTTAAATTCATTTCATTTTTAGTTTTTAGATTTAAATGAAATAAAAATAAATAATTCCTTTTCAAAACAACAAAGTCAAAAAATTAAAAGAAAATTTAATTTAAAAAAATATATGTATTAAGTTCCTAAAAATTAAATGAGGTTAAAAAAGAATGTTTTTAAACTTTTAGATTTCATTGTTTTAAAAAGAAAATTTTTTTTTATTACTTCATTTAATCCTTAGAAGCCTATTTTATTTAATTTTAAATTTAAGTGTTTAACAACGAAAAATATATTTTAATAATAGTTTAATTTCTAGGAACTTATTTAATTTCTTTCCTTTTGTTATTTTATATTCTTTTAATATTTAGATTCTATTGTTTTCAAAATAAAAATACATACACTTTTCGTTTAATCTTTAGAAAGAAATTTTATTTATATTTTATTTTTTATTTATTTTTTCCTCTTTTTAATTTAATATTCTTTTCATTATAGACTTAATTGTTAAAAAAAAACATATTTTTTGAATTTCGTTCAATTTTTAGAAACTTAAATATTTTTGTCATTTATTTTTTTTCTTTTCTTAATTAAATTTTTCTTAGTTTTTAGTTTTTATTGTTTTAAAAATAAAAATGTTTTTTTATCATAAAATTTTTTAGAAAACTTAATACCAAATCCCTCGTTAGCAGTTCTTTCAAAAGACAGAAAATATCTGGCAGAATTGGCAATTGTTTTACCAAAGGCTTTTGCCTTTAAAATTTATCCAATACATATTCCATTGCAGCACCTTGTATTTTATACATTCCAAAAATGCGCAAACTCTCGCCTCTCTCTTCTACTTGCCATATCTGTTTCTTTATACTTATACAGCTGTTGCCAGGAGAATTTTTAATTCATTTTTTTTTTAACTGGCTTCTGCTAGAGTGTCACTGTTTGTATTACGTTTTCATTTTCCAGCTTTCTGTTTTTTTTTTTTGACGCTTGGCAACAGTGGTCAACTCTTTAGCACTGACGCAGGAAAACAAACTTCAAACTTTTCTTGCTCGTATGCATGCATATGTATGCACAACACATTCACACGAATTTTGTTGTTTTTTGTTGTGCTGTTCTAGAGAAAGAAATGAAAATGTAAAAACTATTGCATGCAAAGCTTGAAAAAAAAACGGATGGCTTTATTGAATGCAAATAGGAAATGCTTCAGTATTAAATCAGGCATCCAGCTTTATCTCCCATAATCCACTTACATTTCCAGTTCCTGAAATATTGATTTGCAAGATCAATTATTAATTAGGAAGAAAGCAGTGGACTGATGTTGCTTCAAATTTATTTCAAATAATGGAAGCAATGCTTCTCATTTGATTTACTTAGGTTAATTAATTGTTCTCATTTCCCACACTTTTTCAGAGCTGTTATTCATCTTTTAAAAAGAGCTAGTACCTTAACATACATATATTTACTTATATAAGTAGCATATATTTGTAGCATAACAGAAACCTATGATTTATATTTAGTTACTTAGTTTCGTCTACAGTATTTTTTTTTCAACTTAATTGAGCATAAATAGAAACCCCATAAATTTGTTTGTATAGCTATCTTTGCATCGCGTTTACTTTACTCACATAATTAAACAGTTCATTTTTGGCCGAATTATTAGTTAAAATAAGCCAGTGAATCAATTAAGAGGCGTAAAATAACTGGGGAATACTGTGCTATTTGAAAAAGTGTCTAGTCCTCTTCAAAAAAAGAGACGTTAAGTTAAGAGGTTATGCTCTCTATAATGGTGGTGTTATTGCCACAGTCATTTGATTTCTTTAATTTTCGAGGAAAAAGCAAGCTGATTAATTTGATTTGCTACTATTAACCTTTTGAGGCTTGGAATAATCTCTTGTGGCAATCATTTCTTATACTGAAT
Source organism: Rhagoletis pomonella (assembly GCF_013731165.1). Classification (NCBI taxonomy): domain Eukaryota; kingdom Metazoa; phylum Arthropoda; class Insecta; order Diptera; family Tephritidae; genus Rhagoletis; species Rhagoletis pomonella. The sequence goes on along the minus strand of NW_023459454.1, from coordinate 49,179 downwards.
GAATGAAGATTATGTAGGAATTTAGTATAAGTCGTCATCTTCGGAGGCTTAAAATTTGTATTGGCCCGACTCCACTGCTCCTTAACTTATGGCAGGTATCAATTTTGCCAATATTCCAAAATGTTACAGCTGGCATTTTTCGTCGTACGACTCGGATTCCGTCAGATGTAAGTTACCGTGCGCACGCGTCCTTGACTTTCTTCAGGCCGAGCAGGTGGTATTCTTCCCCTGCACCAGAATAAACCTTGAAAAAGTTTGAAAGGCACATTATTGGTTACCTTTTCACATAGCCAAGCAGCCATAAGATATCTCTCTAATAGGGTGATCCCCTCCAAGCTTCTTAAATAATTTTTTCACAACTCTGCCAGATCAAAAAAAAAGGTAGCCGTAGGACTTACTGGAAAAGTCTTATTTAGGATATTAGCTCTTCTTTTGAGAGGCTTAAAATTATTGAGTTTACAAAATTGTGTTGAACGTAGTAAGTACTGGCAAGTGATAGACACTTTGGTTATTCTTTTGCTAGAAAGGATATTAATATTAATGTTCTAAATACAGCTCACATCAGATGGTCGCTGGGGACTTAACCAATCATAGCTTGGGTTCGGTCTGTCTACAGACCTGCCTGCTCTGTTTTATGGATGACGCGACAGGGGAACGCAGGCTAAGCGAGTACGCAACGTTGGCTAGACAAACGGCAAGGAAGTATAATTCATTCAGGACCCCTAATAACGCTATTTTGGCTACTGTCTTTTAACTCAACACAATACACAATATTGCAAAACATAAACTAAAAATTAAAATTTTATAAATTAAGCTTCTAAAAATAAATGATATAAAAAAAACAAGTTTGTTAAAAAATAAAATCAAAAAATGTTATAGAAAATAAATTTAAAAAGGATGAATTTTAGTTAAAAGAAAAGAACAAAATAAAACATCTAATTACCTAAAAATTAAACAAAAATAAATAATATTCAGAAAATAATTAAAATATAAGAAAAATAAAAGTTATTAAAATTTAATTTAAAAAAATATTTTTTCTCTTTTTAAAACAATGGAATACAAAAAAAAATAGAATAAATTCAAAGAGAAAAACTTTATAAAATAATTTTCTACAAATAAATGATATTAAAAAGTATGTTTTTTGAAACAATAAAATCAAACAATTAAAAGAAAATTAAATTAAAAAAGCATAAATCATAATAAACAAAAAAACATTTTCCTAAAAATTAATTTAAATTACAAAAAAAATAAGATAATTACCTAAAAATTTAAAGAAAAATAAATAATAATAAGAATTTAATTAAGAAAGAAGTAAAATAAAAGTTTTGAAAAATTGTAAAAATTGTGAAAAATGTAATTATATTTTTTTTAAACAATAAAATCTGAAAATTAGGAAATATTAAAATAAAAAAGAAAATAAATAAATAATGAGGAATAAGATTCTAAAAATAAATAATTTGTTTTTTGTTATTTATGGCCTTATAACAATTATATTAAACAACTAGCCAATGCCCGCTTACTTCGCGGCGCCTAATAAGAGCTTTTGCGTTAGCCAATGCAAAAGAGCGTTTAAAAACAAAATTAGTCTGTAAAGTCAAAGTTTTTGATTTAAGTTGAAACCACTAAGGCGCAGTATCCTCCTCACACATAGGCAAATAGTAGTAACGCTGTGATACCATATGGAATACCAATCCCTTTTGGTGTCATGAGCTTTACTGATGGTCTTATTTTCACCTGTGAGATCTCTGCCAATCATGCGTAATCTTTTTGTATGATCTTACGTATGCCAATAAAAGTTCTTATAGGGAAACTCAAGAGCACAGAAGTGCATTTTCTTTATAGGAAGGCCAAGAATCCTCGCTGTCCCATAGGATGAAAAGTTTTCCGGTACATTGCTAAATGAGTAGTGTGATCTCTTAAGTATCTTTCAAATGAAGCAGTTGATATACCTACGGTGATCTTTCCTTGTTAATTCACCACTTTTACAATTCGTGGTAAAATTTATGAACTGATTTCAGGGTAGATGCAAGACCGCATGATCGTGCATGAGGGCGTCAGAAAAACTTAACCCCATGCTTCATTTAAACATTTGAAAACTAAATTCGTATAACTTAAACATAGGTCCAAAGCAGACCAACCACACGGGGTTTCTATACATTTCGGCTGCAGCGCCATCCATTGGGCTTATTTTCTGCAAAACCATTGCTTACCATAAAATGAATACGTGTTATGAATTTCTACCTTAACTCCAGCGGCACTAATCGGGTAAATTTGTATCAAAAGAATTTTCTATCATACAGGTACATAGCTCACATTTAAAATTTGAACGAAATCGGTTAATAAATACGATTTTTATAAATAACTCTACTCCAGCACCACCTAGCGAGTTTTATAGTAGCATGTAATTGGACCATATATGTATGTAAGATAACCTCCGACAATCTGACGGAACTCTATTCAGTGTTTTTTGAGTTTATTCCGAACAACGAAAACGGCTATCATTTTATGCAAATAGGTATGTAGATAGGACAGTTTATAGCGAAACTCGTAAAAGCAAAGCTCCATTCTTTGTGAAAAACTTAAAAAAATTCTTCAAAATTTTCACAAAAATTTTACCTTACTGAAAATTAAAGACAAAGCTAGAATAGTTCAATGGGATTTATAAATCTAGGAGAAAATGGTTCCCAATCGAGTGATACTTGCGCGTTTACGTAAATGTATATCGATCCAGCCTTTCCAATAATTATCACTTTTCGCCATAACTACGGTATTGATAACATATGTAGCTGTGTAGAATTTCAGGACGTTAGCGTAAGCAGTTCCAGACATAAGCTATATGAGCAGTTCAGTTTGCATGGAAGGAAGGAGCCACGCCCCCTTTCCCAATGCATTTGCAATATATGCATCAGTGCTAAGTTTCAGTTCCCCAGCGTAATTGGTTTTAGTGATATATTGGTTTTTTACGTTTTAGTCTGTATAAGAATTTTAGGAATATCCCGAGCTAAATACCGAGTAAATTTTTGGTCAGAATATTTATTTTCAACGTGTTGCCAAATATGAACCAAGTCGATGCAGCCGTTTAGTAGTTTAGTGAAATGCATTGTAAAGAGAACTGTATGAAATTGTAAAACGTGACGTCTCAGATTTCTTAATTTTTTTGGCAGCAACAACGAAAAGTTAAAATTTTTTTTAGCGAAAACCCTTCCAAACAGAAATAAAAAAAAATTAAGTTTGTGGTTATATCAAGGCGAAATTTTGAGAACGGTGCGTTGCTAACTCTAAATATAAACAACGACGCACTGGAAAAAGTTAATACGTTCAAATACCTAGGAATAATGATCGACGATAAACTAAAACAAAAAAAAAAAATGGATTCTATATTTTCAATTAGAGCTCTAGCAAAACTGCATTTAATTCCATACATTAGCTTTTGCGTGATGCGCTTGCAAACATACAGACAAACATACCGAAATTTTAGATTTGGCTTCTGTTGATCTAATAAACCCCCTATTAGATTTTCTTTAACATCTATTATGTACAGATATCGGCCTGTTGCAATTTTATTATTCTCAAGTACTCTCGTTTGATACCCATATGGCAACACTTAGTTTATATAGTAAATTTAACTGAATTAAAGTTTTCAAATAAGTGGCAACCCGCTTCAAGAATATTTTCAAAAGTAAGCTTCCTAATCCTCTTTAGTTTAATATTCGTATTGCAATATTTCATTTATTTTACAAATTTCAATGAATACAATCTTTCAATCAGTTGGCAAATCCCCTAAAAATATTTTCAGGATTAAAATTTCCTATCGTCTTTAGTTTGATGCCAATATTGCAATATTTAATTTATGCTATCAATTATATTAAATTAAAGTTTTCAAATAGGTGGCAACCTTCCACAAACATATTTTCAGCTGTAGGCCTTTGTAAATTTCTTTCATTTAACAGCCATATTGCAGTATTCACATTACCGTATCAATTGACCTAAACTGAAATTTTAAACACAGGTGGCAACTCTCTAATTTTTTCTTCTATATTGGAAGCTAAATCTCTAGCGATACAACGGTGAAAACTGCATTCAATTCCATGTTTTCGACTGATGCGCGTACAAATATACAGACAGACAGATATTCAAAAATTCTAAGAATTGTTTATTTGGCTTCTGTGGCTTTAATAAAAACCCACCATATTAATTTTTCTTTAATATCTATAAGGTACAGACATCGACCTGTTACAACTTTATTATATGTATATCTAGATGTAGATATAGATTTCATTTATTTTATCAATTTAATACAATACAATTTTTCAAACAGGTGGCAGCCCTCCCTAAAACCATTTTCGGCAATAAAATCTTCTAAACCCCTTCAGTTTGATACCCATATTGCAATATTCAATTTATCTCATAAATTAAATTAAATGTAAATTTTCAAACAGGTGGCAACTCTAAAAAATATTTTTGGCTGTAAGCCTTCTTCAGCCTCGTTCTTTTGACGCCCATATTGCAATATTCATTTTTTCTTATCAATTTACTTAAACTCCGATTTTCAAACAGGTCTCAACTCTCTAATTTTTTTTTCCTATATTTTAAGTTAGACCTCTAGCAATACATCGGTGAAAACTGCATTCAAATCCATGCATTCGTTTTCGAGTGATGCGCGAACAAACATACAGACAGACAAATAGACAGACAGACAAAAAATCTAAAAATGGTTGATTTGGCTTCTGGTGCTCTAATAAAGACCCCCCCACATTAATTTTTCTTTAATATCTATAATGTACAGACATCGACCTGTTACAATTTTATTATATGTATAGATTTATAGATGTAGATATAGATTTCATTTATTTTATCAATTTAATACAATACAATTTTTCAAACAGGTGGCAGCCCCCCCTAAAAATATTTTCGGCAATATAATTTCCTAAACCCTTTCAGTTTGATACCCATATTGCAATATTCAACTTATCTTATAAATTAAATTTAATGTAAATTTTTAAACAGGTGGTAACTCTAAAAAAATATTTTTGGCTGTAAGCCTTCTTCATTCTCTTTCTTTTGACGCCCATATTGCAATATTAATTTTTTCTTATCAATTTACTTAAACTCCAATTTTCAAACAGGTGGCAACTCTCTAATTTTTTTTCTTCCTAAATTTTAAGTTAGACCTCTAGCAATGCATCGGTGAAAACTGCATTCAAATCCATGCATTCGTTTTCGAGTGATGCGCGAACAAACATACAGACAGACAGACAGACAGACAGACAGACAGACAGACAGACAGACAAAAATTCTAAAAATGGTTGATTTGGCTTCTGGTGCTTTAAAAAAGACCCCCCACATTAATTTTTCTTTAATATCTATAATGTACAGACATCGACCTGTTACAATTTTATTATATGTATAGATTTTATTGCGCTTGAGGCCATTTTAATGAAAATTTTTGTAAAAAAAAAACACAATTTACATTTTGGTAGAAGTTGCAGCTGCTATATCGGAGATCACCAAATCTCCTCATCAGACTTCTTCACTGGGATTCGATCCAACGACCCCAGCGGCCATAGCTAATAGTCTACCCACGGAGCTAAGTTCGCCACGTAAACTGTGGTTGCTTCTTCCACCTTTTTCATGTGTTAAGCCAACTACGATCAAGCGCAGCTATTCCGCTGGTATTTACACTTGATCATGTGGTTGTTTTTTTTTTTGTTGGTTTTTGTTCTAATAATTCTATTTTTAGAATAGTTAACCTTTAGGTGTGCTCGTCCTTAAGTTATTTGTTTTTTGTTATTTATGGCCTTATACCAACTATATTCAACAATTTCATTGAGCTTGAGGCCGTTTTTATATAGCAGCTTCAAATTCTACCAAAATGTAAATTGTTTTGTTTTTATTTTTCCACAAACATTTTCAGTAAAAGCATCCATAAAATTGTTGAATATAAAAATAAATAATGTTAATAAAATGTTGTCTTTTTAAAACAATACAATTTAAAAATTTTAAAAGGAAAATCTTTTGCTTAGAAAACTAAGAAAAATAAATAAAATAAGTTTCAAAAAATTCAATTTAACAAAAGCAGTATATTTTTAATATTAATTTTATAAATTTTAAAAGAAAGTTCAATTTACAAAAGAAATAAAATAAAAAATTTAATTTAAAAAATAAGTTCCTAAAAAATAAATGATATTAAAAATATATTTTTTTTTCTTTTGAAAACAATAAAATCTATAAATTTGAAGAACATTAAAATAAAAAAAGCTTAATAAAGTAAGTGTTTAAAAATAAGTGATTAATAAATCTAAAATTAGATATAGTTAAAAACAACATAACAAGTTTTATAAAATATAACTAAATTAAAAAAAAAAATATTATTTTAAAAGTATTAATAATAATAATAATAATAGATTGGCGCTTACACATATGTTAGTGTTTGGCCGAGCGGAGGGACCTACAGTTTTACGCCGACTCCGAACTGCGATTGTATTTTTATGAGAAGCTGTTTTTCATGGCAGAAATACACTCGGAGGTTTGCCATTGCCTGCCGAGGGACGACCGCTGTTAAGAAAAAATCTTTTTTCTATATTTTTTTGCGATGTTGCTTTGACCAGGGATTGAACCCAGGTGCTGATGAGTGGAAGTGCGCACTGCTTACCACTACACCACAGCGGACGATTAAAAGTAAGAGTAAAAGTAAAAGTATTATCTTAATATTAAATGAAAATTAAATTTAAGAAACAATAAATGAGTTCCTAAAAATTTAATGAAGTCAAAAAAATATTTTTCTTCTTAAAGCAATAAAATCTAAAAACTAAGAGAAAATTAATTTTAAAAAATAAAAAACAAAATTATATTTTAAAAAAGAAGAAAAAATACAAGCTTCTAAAATATTTTTTTAAACAAATCTAAAAAGTTAATAGCTATCACTTCTACCATTTTATAAATTATTGTTGCTTTTCCTCAACAGGTTTTCATTAAAAACGGTCGCATGCTCAATAAAAATTGTTGAATATAAAAAAATAATAAATTTAAAAAAAATTTAAATAAGTTTCTAAAAATTATACGAAATAACAACATATATATTTATATTTTTTTCTTCTTAAACAAATAAAATCTAAAAATTAGATTAAAAAAAGAAAAGCAATAATACAAAAAAAAAATCTCTGACCGAGGACTCGAGTCTCAATATGAAAGTTTGCAAGGGAACTTTTTGTGTAAGACTTTCGTGCCAGAATAAACAAAATCTTTCCAAATATCTTTCCTACCGGCTTTCAATTTTCCAACAAAAGACATTCAGCTATCTTAGCCAGAATTGACCTGTAAGTATGCATAATAAACTTACTTACTAGGAAACAAGGTTAGGAACATCTACATGCTGTTATTCCTTGTTGTGCTACTTTGAGTATAAACATGCATAGGTTACGGTGGTCTACAACTAAAATAGGCAGGTATGCCATACGTACATATTTCTGAAATTCATTGAAATTGTTTTTTACCCGTTTTTGATTGCTGTCATTTACTACACATTCACTTTTCTTATTTTCCTCGTTAATCCTGAAAATCTAAAATGAAAGATTCGAAACTCCATATCGACTGCCGCTTGACCTAGTGAATTGCGATTTTCACTTAGCCCCAAAACTGAAACACAATTTCAATTGAATTCGACAGCAAAGCCAGCAAAATTTTCATTGAAATGTATACCATTGCGAGACAAAAATAGACTTATGTATGTATATGCATTAGAGTGGTCCTTAAATCATTGGGAATCCCTTTATTTTATTCTACGTACAAAATAAAGACGTACACGAAAATTTCAAATTTGAAAAAAGTTATTAGAGATCGCTAACAAGGTTAAAATTAATAGATCTTTTTTCCAAATCTCGAAAGTTCGACAAAATATTGACGACCAGCTATAATGCAGAGCCTTTATAAACTTATATGAATAAGTTTCAAAAATATGTCAAATTTACCAGATTTCAAGTCGAAATGTTGTTTGCGATTAAAAAGAAATTAATTTTTCAAAACACGTTAGAGACCCCTAAAATATTTATATTTAAAATTTTTAAATATTCGTGGAAGAAAACTTAATTTTTCAAAACACGGTAGCGACCACTAAAATTTATTTAAAACTTAGAAATTTTCGTGAAGGCCTCATTTTGTACGTAGTACAAAATAAAAAGGTGCTCCATACAAAATTAAGTTTTTTATATTCTTAAGGAACACCCTAATATACATACATACACAATAAGCCATAATCGACATTCCTCGCACTAAGCACCCGGAAGCCCTCCAATGCACAGCGTTCCGTTTTGTGTCACCGCAACATTGGTCAGCATTGCAATGTCATCAATGTCATTTGCACAAAAGTTGGCTTCCAACTATGGCCATCAAGTAAAAGGAGAAGAAGAAGAGTGTTGTATGTACATATAAGAGTAGAAACAGATGAGGCTAAAGGCGCAGCATTTACAAAAATAAGAAAAAAATGTAATCTCATGCCACAGCAACAGCAATGTAAAGGGCAAAGCGCATTTTTTACAAAATGCAAAAACTCGAAAAAATTTTGACTTGAAATCGGATAACTTCGATATGTTCTTATTCTTATAGGAATATCAATTCAAAATTTCGTCGAAATTTTTTCTATTTAAAAAAATTAAAATATTTTTGACCCCTAAAAATTGTTTAAAAAAACTGTGAATTTCCGTGGATGTCTCTACTTTGTACGTAGCACAAAATAAAGATGTGCCCCTTGATATTAATATTGTTGAAGGACCACCCTAACGCATACACATACAAGCTAGTGTTAGAGAAAGTGAAAAGTGCTGTTGGTCGAGAAAAAATTCACAAAAAAGAGAAAACAAGCCACAACCAAGTGTAGAAAAAACATGAAGATTGCAATGTCACTTTGTTGAAAAGCTATTTCGTCCAGTTTTTTTCTACTTTTCTCTGTTTCTGCCTTCGTCTTTCATGGCACATGATCGCTGACATTAAGTTTGTCAAGAGTGTATGCTACAGGCGGAATTAGCGTTGACATTCGTTAGGCAAAGTGACGAAATTCATACAAAAATAGTTTTTAAATGTCGGAACGTTTTTTTGTTTAACTTTTAAAAGATTTTATCTTAGTTAGTGAACCATACAGTTCCTATTTATTGAAGAACTTATAATAGTGCAAAATTCAGAGACAATAGCAAGTATGCATTTTATGAAATCTATAAATATCTGTTAGGTTAAAGATTATTTTTCGTTTTTTTATTTGTTTAAGAAAAAAATAAATAAAAATGCTTTTCTAAAAAGTCACTGAAAAATACCGAGAGTTGCCGAAAAATAAAACACAAGGTATCCACAAAAGGCCCGATTATCCAAAAAATTCCACAAAAATACCGACAAGTAAAACACAGAAACCAAGGAATCACGAATATTCATAATCTGTATTTCGAATGATTCGATGGCTTTCATTTTTTATATATTTTGGGTTAAAAGCAGTGCCAGCAAGATTCTGCACAGAGCAAGGGCTGTATTAAATCTTTTTTATAGAAATCTTTTAAAAGCTCTGCAATCGAAAAAGATGGTTTCCATTGCGAGCTTTAAGTAACAATGACAAGAGAGAGGTTTAAGTCAATGCGCATACATATAAAATCTATAGAAAGCTTTAAAAAGTTATAAGCGCACTGAATGCTATGCTTGTTACTGATTTAAAGCAGCGATGAGCAAAGATAGCGTTTACTCTGCACGCGCCTATACAAAATGTTAGAAAGCTTTAAAGAGCTTTGCCCGCGGACGAAGCGGTGCCCATCACCGATTTAAAATAACAGTGATGATCAGAGAGAGTTTTTTCTCTGTGGGCGCTTTTTTAGCATTACTTTTCTACATAAAGCGGTGAAAGCTCATTTAAGCTTTCTATACAGTAAGAGCTCTCAGCCATGGCCAAACATATCCCGCGGATTGCGCTTTTCAACGCTTTAAGTAGTTGTATGTGCACGCAGACAAAGTAAAAGCTCTTTCTGGTCGTCGCTGATATACAATCCACTGAAAATCTTAAAATACATATGCTTTAATCTTACCTGATTTAATCCAGAGAAGTGCCCAGATCTTAGTAACGCGTAAAAAGGTTGTGAAAGGTTTATAAACATTTAACATGCGACTGACAAAGAATAAAATTCTCCTTTGACAAACACGGATTTAGACCAGATGTGGGCAACCATTCACAGCTCAGAATGAAAGCTCTCTCTGTCCAACACTGATTTAGATAAATTACAATGAGAAAGAGCTTTTACTCTATGTGCAGCATATATGTATACAAAGTTGTAAAAACTTCCCCCCCGTAATATGTTTTTGTCGTGACTTATGCGAAACTTATAGAAATCTTTAGAAGCTTTACCAGCGTGTACCTAAGTATATGTTTTTGTGGCGATTGCTTAAGACGGGTATTATTTGTAACAAGAAAGCATGCCAGTTTCTAGTGGTAGCATAAGTGATTCGGTTGGTGTGAGGTCTTCTCATTATACATACGTACTTCTATAACACAGGAAAATCTGAATTCCATCTATCACGTCACATCCGGCTAGGTAAATACTCTGTTTGGTATATTAGCTTGCACTTGTTAGCGGAACTTTTGTCGTATAGGCTGAAGTTTCCGATTGTACAACCAAAATTACGCACCCTTGTGTCATTTTTATGTCGCGGTGGGGAAGGTACAATAGAAGCAAATTTTGTCGTATCATCCTTCTTTTCTGTTGGAGCGTGAGCGCAAATCACCGAGTTGTGGAAGAATCTCGCTACCACCACAAACCCAACACTGAACATGCTTTTCTTTACATGGCTCCCGTATAGACGGCGCAAGTTCCTACAATCTTCGTGCCTTGCCCCGTCCATCCAATATCTTGATTTTTGGCTATATTTGTCATTTGCTCGCACGAGGACGTCTACCAGCTGCCGAATAGCAAAATTCATTTAGAGACCGGACACTCCAGGGGCAAAGGAGAGGACACCTCAGATAAAAAAATAAATTACATAGATTTTGTTTAAATCTGTAAAAACCGTAAAGGAGGTACAATAAATCTTTAGAAATGGATTTTTATCCATTTATTTTTCACTAATTTCTCTATTTTATTGTTATAAATGCATATCGAGGGCTTATATTCAATACCCTCTATCTGCAAAAACTTAATTTTTCAGGAGAGCAAAAAAACTGTTTTGACAGCTATTTTTAAAAGTGTTAATAATTTTAAGTCGGCCGCTGTGGTGTAGTGGTAAGCAGTGCGCGCTTCCACTCCGCAGCACTTGGGTTCAAACCCTGGTCAAAGCAACATCGCAAAAAATATAGAAAAAAGGTATTTTCTTAACAGCGGTCGTCCCTCGGCAGGCAATGGTAAACCTCCGAGTGTATTTCTGCCATGAAAAACAGCTTCTCATAAAAATACAATCGCCGTTCGGAGTCGGAGTAAAACTGTAGGTCCCTCCGCTTTGTGTGACAACATCAAGGCGCACGCCACAAATCGGAGGAGAAGCTCGGCCAAACACTAACATATATATGTGTAAGCGCCATTCTATTATTATTATTATTATTAATTTTAAGTACCCACGAATGTCTTAAAAATTCACGCTATATATTAAAACTAGGATTTTACGTTTAATTCATTTTATTTTAGTTTAAAGATCAGATAGAGGTTACTGCAATTCGAATTGTAACTATTTATATAAAAAAATGTGCTGATAGCGGGTTTTGCAGAATAATGAAAATGACAGTACTTTAGATGTAAATTTTACGTTAAACTATGATTTTAACACATAAATCATTGGTCTGCAAACTCGTTCACTTATATTCCGACGTGCCTAGGTAGCCACATAGTTCGAATGGTGTTTTTGTGTCGAAAGAGTATTTCACGTGATTTCGAAATTATAATGAGAATCATTAACATTGTTAAAGAGGGCTTCGATGGCTGATTTACTGTCCGTGCATATGAGGAAATATCCTTCGTTTTTAGAGGCGTATCGTACAGCTACTAGTAATTGTAAATGTCGAGCAGTACGCGGGAAAAACACCGACGACAATTGTAACACCAAGCCCTTTTGTTACCGCAAAATAACACCCGGTATCATATCTGGAACCGACTGTGAAAATGAGCTCCCACGTCATTTATAAGTATAGAACTGGGCAAATGTCCTTGCGGTAAAGTTTTTACTTTACTAGGCATCGGAGTAGATAAGAGTTCAAATCTTTGATGTAGCTTAATATACGAAATAAATCTGATTGCTTGCTTCATCGAGTTTTTTGTTGAGAGCAGGATTCGACGTGAGAGAATAAAGTCTCATTTCTGCACAATCTTTGGGATGAGCATCTTTGTGTTGTACTTTACCTCATGGTTATGGTTCTTCTGACCGCTACATGGTAACGTGTTTCTAGCAATTTAAAATGCTTTTTGCGCAGTGTCCGTAAATTACGAGTCCAAAGTCAATTTTTCCTAATATAAAAGCCCTTATTACATTTACCAGTGTAGTTATATGAACTAAAGAATACGTGGATGATAAAAACTTGATAGTATTTAGTCTAGCAAGTAGGCTCAATCTTACATTATGACAGTGCTGCTTAAAAGTAAGTTTATTGTCAAAAATTATTCCCAATATTTTCAATGTGTCAGTATAGTGGATAGGGGTGTCAGACACGGAGAGGATTGAATGTATACATTTGTGTTTTCTGCATATGTTAAAAAACCGAAATCTTAGCTCCTGAAGATTTGGACCAATTGCGGCAAGTCCTTAGTCTTAGAAAAAATATAATGGAGCTAACTTTCCCAAAGGCTATATTGAATAAAATAACCGAAAGTGGTGATCCTTGTGGGACACCATTAAAGAGAGGAACAGTTTTTAAATGACAGTTATTGACACGAACAGCGAACTTCCGGTAGTAAAGGAAAGACTTAACAACATTGTACATCCTCTCACCATTTTTCCAGCGTAAAACTTTAGATATGCAGGGGAGGAGGGAAATGGGTCTGTATTTAGAAACTAATGATTTTTTTATATTTAGTTTGGCAATAGGAATAATAATAGCAGGTTTTCACTCTTGGTGACCCTTGAGATAGAATGGAGTAATGGAGTTTAATGACTCTATGTTTGACGGAATATGGAAGATTTTTTTGTTGTATCAAATTTGGTTTCGGTTGGACAGATATATCGAATTAGGTAGAACTAGTTTAGCCTGGGCAAAACCAATTGACCTAAGATTGGATTTTACCGGTAACATATACAAACATACATACATAGGCACATGTAACTTACCTGCCACAAAAAATGTTAATAAAAACAATTTTCCAGCAAAATTGTGTAGATAGAGGATTTTGCTTTTATAACAAAATGTTATTGCAGATAGTGGAATTTTCAAAATGAAAATATAATACCATTAAAGCTATATTTTAAGTTTGACATTATTGCCATGGATGAAAGACTAATCGGAGCTCACTTTACCATTATCATTATGGTGAAAAGTTATAAGCGTTCAAAAAAATGTTTATTGGATGTCCCACCCGTCACAAGCAAAAATGTTTTTTTTTTTTTTTTTTTTTTTTTAAATATAATAATGCCATTAAAGCATAAAATGATACTTAAAATTCTACTAACTACATTCGAGAAAGCAGCTATGAACGAAATATTCATAGTTTGTATTATATTGGGAAACGAATCCAACAACTAAGTGAAGCGGGTGTCATCGTTGGCCCACCCGTCACGCTTAAAAAAGATTAAATTTCTGTGTAAATTATAGAATTAAATTTTTAATGTCAACAGTTTGACACTTGTCAAATCAGTGGTTAAAGAAAATTTACTAAAAGTTTGTGCGAAAAGGAGTTAAAATGTCCCACCCGTCACTTTGGAATGCCCCTTAAAAGGAAATGAATTTCAATTTTTTTGTTTGGCTAATTTAGCTACATACATAAAATTGTTTATGGGATATATGTATATATGTACATTTAGGTATTTCAAAAATGTGCAATGTCACCAAATGTTGCTTCTTTTATTTGCTTTGAATGATAATATGCATTTTTTTCTACGTTGCTCGGGCGAATGATTTCATTAATTTAACTGGTTTATTATGACTTTGATAGATTTCCATTGACGGAAGTGGAAAAAGAAGAAAAGTATAAAATTGTGCTTTTTTCAGATGAAAGAGCATGGAAATTTCAATTTCTTTACGTACATCAGAGATGGGGTTAGTGCACTAAATTTTCAATTTCCACTAATAATTAGTGATAGTACAAATTTTTTAATTACTACTTTTGGTGTTTAGTGGTGAATTGCAAAATATCAGCCTCACTATACAATAGTGATAATGAAATGAAAAAAAAATATTCACTAGAATTAATAGTAGAATAGTGAAGAAAATCTTCAGCCTAGTGCAACATTTTGTTCTTCACTAAAAGTTTTAGTGTAAAAAAATCCAACACTAGTTTTTATGGAATACAGAAAATCGAGTTTTTGAGTCCCGCTATCACGTACACAGCCAGCCAGATTAAAGTAATACACAGTTATTTTAAAGACCACATGCTCCTCTATGAAACGAACGATGCAGTCATGAAACAGGCGATAACTTCGAGGGAAACCCAGGGCTTTAAACTGGACGCCGACCTTTGGAACATAAATTACGACGGAATCTTAGAAATAGACATGCCAGACGATACGCATCTAGTCGCTTTTGCAGATGATGTCGAAGCGGTAATCAAGGGCAGGTATACTGTAGAAGTACAAAGAAAACTCAACCAAGTCATGCTGCGCACCAGGGGCTGGCTAGGAAACCTGGGTCTAACGCTTGCCACCGAAGTGACAGAAATACGTCTGCTAATACGAAGACACATTCCTGCTGAAGTCGAAATGAGAGTCTGTGACACAGTAACTCTCCAAGAAATCTGTGAAGTACATAGAACTAATATTGGACCCAAGTAGCTAAGAAAGCACAACTAGTGGCAGCATCGCTCAGCAAACTGATGGCAAACATTGGACGAATAAAACAGAGCCAGAGAAAACTCCTAATGGACACAACCACGTCAATCCTTTTTAATGGCACGACATCTGAGCAGAAGCAATGAGAGCAGAAGAAAGGAGCAGCGATTTTAGTAATGAGCGGTATCCTACCCATAGATCTGCCGGCTAAAAAACGGAAAATTAAGTGGGGATTAAAACAAGCCAAGGCCTCGCTGACCACTGTGCAAGAAATAAAAAAGCAAATACAGGCCCCGTGGCAAGAAAGTTGGCATGCAAAAAGAGGGGAAGGTGGATAGCAAAACTAATACCAAGAGTTCAAGAATGGATAGATAGAAAATTTGGCGATGTAAATTATTACATATCCCAACTACTATCCGGCCACGGATACTTCCTGAAATATCTCCACGCGATGGGCAAGGCAGAGAGATCGAGCTGCTTGTATGATGCCGAACTAGACGACGCAGAACACACGCTCTTCAAATGCCGAAGATGGCAAAGAGGAAGGGATGCCACCGCAGAGAATATAGTCAAAAAAGTAACGAGCTGGGAAGAAAAATGTAATGACAACGCAACGAACAGAAAAAATATCTTGAGAGTCAAAAAACGAGAGTTGATAGAAGAGTCTGAAAAGACCTCCGGACCGCTACCCCGTAGTAATGCGAAAGCTGTCACCAAATATTTTGTGCACTAATTTAAAATCACCTAGCTAATGTACCAACTAAATGCACTTACCGTGCGCGACAACAATACAACGGGCCAAACCAAATAAACAAATATACGCACAAAAAAAGAAGTGACAAAAATTTGCAACCGGCTGACCCAGTGGAGACGGCGGGGTTGCTTGAGGGGGAACAACAGGGCAATATTCAAAATACTTAGAGCAAATGGAATTTAAAGTTGGTAGTAGCAAACTACCTACAAATATGACTATGAGGGTGAGCCCAAAAACTATGGAACAAATCACTCAATACTCCGAGTGCACCCGAGGTGAGGTCCAACCAAAAGGTTACGAACCCACTCGCAATACCACCCAAGCTGCCGGAGTAACTTAAACCCGCGAAGTGACTGGGCTCTGGGTGCGGGATGATAAAAGGAAGGGGGGTAGGGAACACAATAGGGAAAAACTACCGACAACTCTACTGGCCAAATACAGGCAACAACAACACAGAGGATACTTAAGCTGTGGTCGGGGTGCGCGTCGAACACTGAATGCTCCTGCGGTGCTACGTCGCCCAAATCCGTTACCGACTCCGCGTTTTGCCACCTCGACTGGGGCTACTCTTAAATTTGCCTGTCCAACTACAGGCTAAGTGCCTCTCCTGGCACTTCACGAAGCTAATTCCCAAAAGAATACTGCACCACGTCTAGTACTAAAACACTTTTCAATTATCTTGCAAAATCACACTAGCACTAATTCGCTCACAATAAGAATGTTTCCCTACGCAATACTCACTAGGTTCTGCCCCGGCGCGCAGCTACAAGTTGAGCCGCAACCTACGCGCCGGTCCGCAAAACCATCGGGCCTCAGTGCTGGTGTTGTTGTTGTCCGATCGATTCGCGGCGGCCCGTTAACTCTTCAAACGAATTGGGCGCTTTGGCGGTCGCCACCACGACGCACACAAGCAAACACCATGGACTTTGCCATTGCCATCATTCGGCGGATAACAAAAGTGCCGCGATAGGAGAAAAAAGCGACGCCCCTATTGTGGTTTTTCGTGTCATCTCTTCCTCCTACCCTCTTACTATTGGTCGGTATCGTTTTGGCGTGAACACCGCTAATGGAGACATTCCCAGCCAGCAAAAAATCCGAAAACCGATCCGGAAAAGGACAAAAAAGTGGTTGAAGTGCGGATTTTTGTCCGTTTACTGATTCCATTTCCGGATACTTTGACGATCCGTTTTCCCACTAAAGTGTGCGGCAGAATACACAAAAGTATACTTTGTTGCGGCCAGTACGCGACAAAGCGGTTTCAGGGTAAGGGTAGCGAAGAGTCCGGAGAGACCACACCACATACGTAATATCGACGGATTTAAAGTGTATTTGGCTAAAATTCACTAATATAAAGATATTTTTTTAATTATAATTAGCATTTTATTATTACCTTTTCCTGATTGTGTTTACGTATATATGTACCTTAAATAATCTTACATGAAATCGTGGATTTTTTTTTATATTAAATTGAAGTCGTAAACAAATGCAAATTATGTGAGTCTTTTCTTCGGAGTGGATTTAAATTCTGTCATTCACTAACGGAGCTCTTTGAGTGGCTGTCGTATGAGCCAAACAGCAAAGGGAAAAACTGTTTTAAGTATGTAATAATAATAATAATAGATTGGCGCTTACACATGTGTTAGTGTTTGGCCGAGCTTCTCCTCTGATTTGTGGCGTGCGCCTTGATGTTGTCACACAAAGCGGAGGGACCTACAGTTTTACGCCGACTCCGAACGGCGATTGTATTTTTTTTTTTATGAGAAGCTGTTTTTCATGGCAGAAATACACTCGGTGGTTTGCCATTGCCTGTCGAGGGACGAGCGCTGTTAAGAAAAAACCTTTTTTCTATATTTTTTGCGATCTTGCTTTGACCAGGACTTGAACCCAGGCGTTGCGGAGTGGAAGCCCGCACTGCTTACCACTACACCACAGCGGCCGAGTGTATAAGTGTTTAAGTATATATTTTGTTTTAATTTAATGCTGCATGAAATTTTCAGCATATTTTCGTGAATCTGTCGGATGATGAAAGCTCATCGCAGAAGCAACGATGCTTATGAAATGTGAGAGTACAAAAACAAAAGTAGCTAGCTGCTCGCACGCAAGAGGTCACAAGACCAGAAGCTTGGAAATATAAAAACGAAAGCAAAGGATATTGTTGAGTGGAAAATATTTACAGTGTGGAGCAAATGTATATGGGGCGTTCCATACCAAAACGGACGGGGTTCACACTTCATGTGCTTGATTTGTTTCAAATTTTTAGGATTGATGCATAAACATAAATAATAAATAAATGTGAAATTTAAGCTTGATTAACACATTTTTAAAAACTTTACAGCACAAAAACAAAAATAAATCCATTTAATAATTTTCCAAATATCTCGAGAACGAAGCGAGGAAAAAATTTGAAAAAAAAAATCACACATCTTCTCTTCTTTCTTCTTTTTTGGCGCTGCAACCGCCTAAGCGATTTTGGCCGAGTTCAGCAAAGCACGCCAGTCGTTTCTCTTCTTCACACATACACACATCAAAATTCTCTATGAAAAAAAAAATTTTAATTTTTTTTCTCGAAAAATTTTTCACATACAAATTTTTCGATAAAAAAAATTAGTTTTTGAGAATATGCCATCTAAAAAAAATTAAAAATCACAATGGTAGCTCTGAGTATTGCGCAATATTTAAGTATAGTATTATGTATAGTAGCGATGTTGCGAATGTGGAATTTCAGACATCCGCGGATGCGAATGCGGATGCGAATATCTAACAGCTAACATCCGCGGATGCGGATGCGAATGCGGATGTCAGGTATTAAGGTATTTAAGGAACAATTAGAATCTAGAATAATGGCGAGATCGATGTTTAAACAGCGCTTACAAGCCAAACCAGATGTGTCAGGTTTTTCTAAAGCTTTTTAAAAAGAATTCTTCATTCTCATTCCTTTGGCTGTTTCAAAATTTGGGGAATCTGTAACTTCATCAGCGTTTTTCGATTTTAGATTTTGGAGTTCATTTTTAATACCTCCTTCTGCGACTGGTTTGAAAAATTTGTGCTTATAGCGAGCTAAATAGGTGGATATGGAAAATAAATTATTATTTACCAGGAATGAAAATTTTGAAAAAAATTCTGTTTTTAAAGTCGTGGCTGCCAGCCGAATCGGATTAGAATATTGTTATTTTTTTAAAAAAGCACCCTGTTTTTTATAAGCATTTGAATCTCAGATAGTTACGTAATTCTTATCTTATTAAAGGTCAGACCTATAGTTTTTTAATTATTTGAGCATCGATTCTCTTTATAGCCAGACGTTGATAATTTCGCAAAGAAGGGGCAGTTTTACCACAGAAGTTTTTAGCCAAGGATCCAATGTACATATATCCCTATAAAAAAATATTGCCCAACAAGTAAACAATATTACTGTTTTTAAAATTTTTGCTAAAAATAAATTCCCCAAAGAGCCCCATTTGAAATTATTGAAACGAATATATGTAACATCAAAAGCAAGTCAAACTTTGACGTACGTCAAAGGTCAAATAGAAGTGGGAACCCATTGATAGCTCGGTTATATAGCATAAGAAATAATAGTGGGATTCATGAAACGTCGCAAAGTTGTTGGAAATGTCGCATTTGTCGCAAAATTTCCACCTTGCTTCCAACTTTCTTGCGACATTGCCATAGTATTTGAGGTGGCAATCATTGCAAGGTCAAAGCGCGGAACACATGTTTTTTTATTGTCTTCAAATACTTAAAAAAAGTACATCAGTTAAATCTGCTTCGAAATATAATTGTAAAAATTTTTATTTTTCTCTAACGCGCGGCATTTTTTAAAAATTTTACATTTGCGATCCGGAGTTGCAATAGGTCGTTCATACAACTTTGTTCGCAACATTGCCATTTCGCTAAAAACGCCACTTTGCGACGTCTTATGAATCGCACTAATACGTTTAAAGACATTTTTATCAAATTTATCTATCAAATAAAATTTTATCTATCAAATATGACATTTAATCACTTTTATTACACAAATTCTCCCACGACCACAGGCAAAAATATTGGCTACAATTTGTCATTTTCTTTGCCATATATAGGTTTAATCGGTGCACTTGCACAACATTCGCATTCGCAAAAGCTCTGCATTGATTATTGCGAAGGCGAAAGCGAATGCGAATGTTAAAATTAATACGGAAGCTCCGCGGTTGCGAATGCGAATGCGAATATTCGCAACAACCCTGATGTATAGTATAGTAAAGCATAGTATTATAGCACTCTACAACAATTGAGTTACGATTTTTTACACCGGAGTTAAGTAAATTACAAGTTTACAAATTTTTTTAATTTTTTTAGAATTCCTTTTAGTATGCAGTTGTGTAGCCCATTAAATTTTAGTATAATAAAGTGTAAGTTTTAAGTGATTGCAAAACTGACGTTATTTTTTTTTAATTTTCTTTGAAAATAGTTTTGCGCATTTTCTTCCATAAGTAAAAAGTGCAAAAAGCCGTCAGCTAAAAAAATATTGAAAATCAAGGCAATTTTGCAGTAGCTCAAGACTTGGATTTTATTATATTAAAATTTAATGGGCTACAAGACTGCATACTCAAAAGAAATTCTAAAAAGAAATTTGTAAATTTGTAATGTATTCATTTTACCCAACTTCGGTGTAAAAAAAAAATCATAACTCAAATTATTGAAGAGCGCACCCCATAATACTATGCTTAAATATTGCGCAATACTCAGAGCTACCATATTAATTTATTTTTATTTTTTTTTTTTGAGATGGCATATTTTCAAAACCTAATATTTAATATTTCGATTTATTTTGGAACGAATTTCCGTCATCCCTTGTCAAGTTTGGTTTGCAGACAACTCCGAACACACCAAAAAGCACCACCAGGGCAAAAATCAGTGACTTTTACCTACCTGCAGGCAAAAACCATACAGCGACAACATAATGGATGTTAATATCGAAACAGCGAAGATGAACCTATTACCTGCTTCAAAAAAATGGGCACCATGGCATATCTAGTAATTAATCATCGACGAAAATCACATTACCTAAGATAAATGAACATAAATTAGGGACAAATCTCGAACCAGACAGAACGAAAAATGACACTGAAGATGGCACAACGCCGAAACCGGTTTGTCTGCAAACCAAACTTGACAAGGGATGACGGAAATTCGTTCCAAAATAAATCGTCTTACCACCCTGTCGGAAAAATCAACCAACACCAACACATTTAATATTTCTTTTCATAGAAAAGTTTGATGTGTGTATGTGTGAGTTTTTTTTTTAATTTTTTCCTCGGCCCGTTCTCGAGATATTTGAAAAACTATTAAATCGATTTGTTTTTGTGCTGTAAAGTTTTTAAAAATGTATTAATCAATCTCAAATTTCATATTTATTTATTATTTATGTTTATGCATCAATCCTAAAAATTTGAAAAAAAAATCAAACACATGAGGTGTGAACCCCGTCCGTTTTGATATGGAACGCCCCATATGCATTTACGTTTTCATACATATAATTAAGTGTGTATGTATGTATGTATGTATGTATCTGCATATGCTTACGAAGATATAGCATTTCTGTTTTTCCACTTCTCCTCTGCTTAACTTAATTACGCAGCATATTCGTTGCACGTTTGTTGTTGACAACAAAAGTAAAATGAGTTCCACGCGCAGCCAGCAGCCAAAAGCATGCAGTAGGAATCGCTAAAATACGAATGACAATGGCCAAAGAGCCAGCGAGTGACAACAAAGTAATTGCAAAATTGAGCAATGCAACAGGACAGCACGTACGACATTCATTTATCTTAAGTGCAGAGCCAGCTGAGAGATGGAAGTTCAACGCGTATCATCTTGTTAGCCCAACTGAAGTGTGTAAGTACAGCAGGAGGAGGATGGAAAACGTGCGATGCGAAGAGGAGAAAAAAAAACAAAAAAAAAAAGAAAACATAACAATGCAGTACACATTGAAGGCGTTGAGTTAAGTAAGGGCAGCAACGAAACAGTAGCAATAAAATAATCTTACCAGCAAACAGCTGAAATAAATATCGCAAACTTAAAGACGAGCTTAAGGCGCATCGACATGCGATTTGCATTGAAGTGGTTAAAGGTGGCTGGCTCGGTCATATTGTAGCGTGAAATCTGAAGCTTGAGATATGCTTGAGCTGATTGCGTATTGATGCAACGATTAAGAGAAACAACAGCAAGTGTACGTAGGACAGAGCAAAGTATGCAGACGAAGTGTCACCGTTACTTAAGTCTTTTCGTATCGAGGTTGCATATTTTGCAATACAGATTATTTGCTTTTAAATAACCATACATACACTATGCGGCAAATGAAAGTGTACACTTTGCTCTAATATAATATTCACAATTATTTACATTAAAATTTTTTTGCATTAATTATTTATGAAAATATATTCCATTCTATATATATATATTATAAATTTTATGAATCCAAGGTTCACAAAAATTCAAAAACATTTTCATCCAAAATTTCAACTTTTTATTCAGGATTTCTAGACAATTTTTGAGTATGCAGTTTTGTAGCCCATTCCACTTTGGTCTAATGAGTGGGAGTTTCAATCTGCTAAAGAATCGCGTTCATTTTTTGAGATTTTTTTTTTTGGAAACTGCTTTTGCGTTTTTTTTTTCTTTTATATAACAAGTGCAATTTACAAAAACTGGCATTGATTTTTTGAAATTTTGTTGCTAATCGTCTTCTCGTAATAAAATCATTCTTATGTGAAAAAGTGCGAAAATCCATCACAAAAAAAAATCTCAAATTATTTTTAAAAGCTTGGACTTCATTAGATTAAAACTGAATCGGCTACAAAACTGCATCCTCGAAAATACTAGAACTATTGGATAAAAAGTTGGAATTTGATGCAATTTTTTTGAACTTTTTTTATGTTTATATAAAGTGTGAAACTTTGATTTATATGGTTTAAATTATAGAATGAACTATATTTTCATACATTATTAATTCAAACAATTTTTCATGAAAATAAATGTAAATGTATTATTAGAACAAGGTGTACACACTCATTTGTCGCCTAGTGTAAGTCGGTTTTTGAAGGGGCGGACAGGGGTGAGTTCTGTCTTACGATGAGGGACTGACTGTTAGTTGATGGAAAACGATTGATGTATAGTGACAAATAACTCGCGACTAATGATTAATGACAAATGACTTATGTATAATGACTAACGACTTATATAAAATAATTTGTGGCTAATGATTTCTGACACTTGAGTAACGAAATATGACGAATGACGCGACTAGCAAATAATGGTTTGAATAACGACTTGCGAGACTAACGAGCAATTCCTAATAACTAACGACTAATAAATAGTGGCCTTTGACTAACTACCATTGACTAATACCTTTAGACAATTTATTGATGATTTGGCATTAATTCATGGTTAATGACTAACGATTAATGCCTTATTAGTTATGACTAATGAGCAATTACTTTTGATTCATGACTTATGACTTGGGAGTAACGATTAATGACTTATATATGTATGTACATACATATGTATGTCTAACAACCGTCGACTAATGTCTATTGGCTATTTGTTTGGGACTAATCCCTAACTACTAATGACTTGTGAAACTTAGTATTTTTAATTCAATAACAAACTTTCTAAAGTCACTTACATAAGTAGTTTTATTAAAATGACACAGATATATGTATGTATGTATATGCATATGTATATCCATAGGCTCTAACGATTTTGTTGAAATTTATATTCAGATGATATTTTATATTTTAAAGTTATCTGGATAGGTGTTATCTCCGATAATATTCATATAAGGTTGTCACCTATTCGAAACTAGCTACATACTATATAACACATCATAATATGTGTATCAAATGGAAAGTGTTTGGAAAATCCTCAATTCATAAATATTTTTTTATAGGGTTGCCACCTGATTTCTTTTGTATATTTATTAATTTTTTTTTTAGAAAATGTAAATGTATTTGTTCTTTAAGGATGCTAAATTAAAGCTCTTATAGAATGCTTTGCTTGTATAGTAAGTGTTGTCCCTTAAAATATTAGTGTAAAGTTGCCAATTATTTCGATTCTACAAAATTTAACTAAACTAACTTAAAATGGACATCAAATGAGAGGTGTTTTAAAGAACTTTAATGGAGAAATATT
The DNA here is from genome assembly GCF_013731165.1 of Rhagoletis pomonella. Taxonomy (NCBI): domain Eukaryota; kingdom Metazoa; phylum Arthropoda; class Insecta; order Diptera; family Tephritidae; genus Rhagoletis; species Rhagoletis pomonella. The sequence continues at coordinate 25,337 of NW_023459454.1, read as the reverse complement.
TTCGTTGAAGGTTGCCACATTTTTAATACCAATTTGTATCTTACTAATTTCAACGAGATTTTTTTTTAAGTATGTGTATTAGAAAACCTATAAAAATATCGATAACAAAATCGATAAAAATATCGATAGCAAAATCGATAACAAAAACGATAACAAAAATCGATTAAAGAACCGAAAATAAATCGATAACAAAATCGATAGAAATATCGATAACAAAATCGATAAAAATATCGATAACAAAACCGATAAATAATCGATAACAAAATCGATACCAAAATCGATAAATAATCGATAACAAAATCGATAACAATATCGATAGCAAAATCGATAAAAATATCGTTAACAAATTCGTAAAAAATATCGATGACAAAATCGATAACAACATCGACAACAAAACCAATAACGTTTTCGAAAAAAATATCGACAACAAAATCATTAAAAATATCGATTACAAAATCGATAAAAATTCGGAGCCGGCTTAAAACTGTAGATACCTCCTCTTTGTGTGAGAACACATATCGTCGCCCTATCTCACATTGTCGCTGAAATACAAAAAGCCGTAACTAAGTAAAAATCCAAAATTCCCGTTTTGATTTTTTATGATGTATTTCATCGAATTATGTGGCCCAAAATCATTTTAATCAATAAAAAAAAAAAATTTTATTCAGTTACGGCTTTTCAGCGACTATATAAGTTAGGGCCATTCTATATTAAGGTAACGATATATGTAAGCGAAACTCTATTTTTAACCGACTTCCAAAAAAGGAGGAGGTTATCAGTTCGTCGGAATATTTTATTTTTTTTTTTTTGTTATGTATGTTACCGCATAACTTTGGACCACGTCAACCGATTTCGATAATTCCTTTTGCATCGGAAAGGTAGTGTCTCAGAGGTCATACTAATCTGGTTGAGATCTGATCAGTGGATCATGAGATATATATATTTTTTATATGGGAGTTGAAGTCGGTTTTTTTTTTTGCTAAAAATTACTTGTTATTAAATACAACTTTAGTCTTCATAAAATTAAATTTAAAATTTAAAATTTTTGTTAGCAATGCATTTTTCCCTGAAAGCGTCACAATAAATAAATAAACCAAAAAAGCATAGCGATTTGAAATGTCTACGAGGACTCATGTTGATGTGTACAGCATCTAATTGTCACTCATACGCCATGGCGTGCTACTTACTTGGGTTGGCAGGCAAGTAATCAAATGCATGCCTTTTGGTCGTTGAGCTACATATGAAATATGCGTTTTATTTTATCAATGCCACTACTAAAATACCCCCTACTAAAGTTCCCACCGATGCCAAATCTGCTAAACAATATATGCAAGATCTGCATCCAAATTTAGTTCGGTTACACGTTACGATTCGCTTTTATTTTTTCGTGAACAATAAAAAAGTTAAGAAAATATTTTAATTTTGTTTCGTAAGGACTTGGTACGGACGAAAATTTGTATAACCTCAAACTGTTCTCAAAGTTTAGTCAGTATCTCGGAAACTAAAGTAGATATCCAAAAATCGAAAGATCTTATTTTAGAAATATAACTGCATCTATAACCAAAAATCGTCAAAATGGCGCTTACGACAATCTTTCATCCAGGCGACATATACACACATACTACATACGTATTTTATTTTACAAAATCATCAAACAACGCCTACCTAGCGCTTTGCTTTTTTAATTATTGTGATTTGTTAGCAATTATGATGGTCGACCGCATTCGCAATTAAGTGCTTGCTGCTAAGCGTTGCAAATTATTGGTTGACCAAAGTTAGTCGTACAAAATAAAAATTAAATTTCGCCTTGGAACTCTAAATTACAACATACAGCTACAGATAACAGAGCAAACGAACGACAAGCGAACAGCGAACAACTCAACAGTCAACGAACTTAATAACCAAACAATGCACACTCTACCACTCCCATGGTGACACATAAATTTCATATAAATGCATACATGTATATATGTAGGCATATATATTTATGTATGTACATATGAGCATATGCTTTGTATCCGCAGCGTGGTGGTAAACTTACGCTATTATCAGCCTTTACTACTCGTACTAAATAGTATGTCTGCGAGCACATCTGTTTGCTTTCCTTCCTGCGCGCACACCTGCCGCTATACAAAAGTACATACATATGTATGTATTTATGTGTTGCTGCTTTGTGGTAGCATACAATAAGGCGCCTGATTCATTGTACGACTGTCTGCCACAACAACGGCGACAACAACAAAAAACTAACTTTGATGACATCCCGTAGTGCTGCAATTGTGCACTTTGAGCTCTTCAACTTGGCTGCTGAAGCCACAGCGAATGAACGAAGGAAAAGAGTAAACACAAACACAATGATAACTACAAACATACTCGTATGCATGCAACTAAAGGAGTCTGCTGTTTGGTTTATGAGAAATTTTGATGATTACTTCTAACAGTTAGTAGCAAAACTAGTTGCAATATTAGTCAGTTACGTGCTGTGCACGCCAGGCTTTTGATTTACAAGAATAAAAATTGAAAACTCCGCTGAGCGCTTTAGTGCAATACGCTGCGGCTCTCACTCTTAGTACGGCATTAAATTTGATTTGCAAAAATTAAATTTAAATAGAAAAACAATGGCCTGTCCTGTACGACGGCTGTTAAACTTACTTAATAATTTTCGGAATGCCACCTAAATGATCTCAATATTTTTCTATAGAAATTTCCTTAAACATTCAAGAGATCCGAGGTTCGAGTCCACGGGCAGCGGAATTTTTTTTTAATTTAATTTTTTTTTTAATTAATAATCTTTTGATTTTCAGGGTTTATTATTTTAAAACGAAAATAATTTTTTATTTAATTTCATTTAATTTTTAGAAAAAAGTTTTAGAAAAAAGTTTATATATTTTCTTTTCTTATTTTAAATTTCATTTTTTTTCTTTTTTAATTTTACTTTCCTTCAATTTTTAGATTTTATTATTTTAAAAATAAAAAAAAAAATTTTATTGCTTTAATTTTTTATTATTTTTTTAATTAATTTAGTTTTAATTTTTACATTTTATTGATTTAAAAGAAAATGTATTATATTCATATAACATTATTTTTTTCTTTTTTAATTTAGCTTCCTTTTACTTTGTGTATTTTTTTTTTTTAAGAAATATATATTTTTTTTATATAACTTAATTTTTATGAACTAACTTTATCTTTTGAGTGCAATGGGGTATAGTCATTGCGCTGGGTATGCAGTTACAGTTGCATGGCTATACTCAATCCCGACTCTTGCGTCCTCGTTCGCGCACTCTGGGCAACGTGAGCAACCCATGTGCGAGATGCGGTAACCAATCCGAGTGGAGCCTTGGGTCACGGCAGAAAGAGAGGGAGCTTCGGTGGGGCCACTCTGACTTATTCGGTTTAAGGGCTCACTGAAGTCTGCAGCGTCTGTTCACCAGTAGGTGCGGCTGCAAGCGGGTGTCTGCTTGGAGCAAGCGGCTCGCTATATAAACGTGTATTTGGTTGCGAAACCACCCCCGTCCCAGCAATGGGTTGTGCGCTGGGCTTGGGACCCGCCACGTAAAAACCACTTCCAGTGAAGAAGCAAGGCAAAGCCTCGGATGAGACCCCCCCTTATGATGACGACCACGGCAAATGTTTAAAGGACTACGATTTGAGGGCATGCACCTGGAATGTCCGGACCCTTAATGGGGAAGGTGCCTCTGCCCGGCTGGTTGATGTCCTCGTAAGGACAAAAGCTGACATCACCGCCATCCAAGAAATGCGTTGGACGGGGCAAGGCAAAGAATGTCTGGGGCCTTGCGACGTCTACTACAGCTGCCATGTAAAGGAGCGCAAATTCGGAGTTGGATTTGTGGTGGGAGAGAGACTCCGTCGCCGAGTACTGTCGTTCACCCCGGTGGACGAGCGTCTAGCCACAATCCGCATCAAAGCGAGATTCTTCAACATCTCGCTCATCTGCGCCCATGCCCCGACGGAAGAGAAGGATGAGGCATCCAAGGATCTCTTCTATGAGCGCTTGGAGCGCACGTACGAGCGCTGCCCCCGTCATGATATCAAAATCGTGCTTGGCGACTTCAATGCCAGGGTGGGCAAAGAAGGGATCTTTGGAACCACCGTCGGAAAATTCAGCCTCCACGACGAAACGTCCGACAACGGATTGAGGCTGATCGACTTCGCCGGGGCCCGAAACATGGTAGTATGCAGTACTAGGTTCAAGCATAAAAAGATCCATCAAGCTACCTGGCTGTCTCCGGATCGAAAAACGAGAAACCAAATCGATCATGTTGTGATAGACGGAAGGCACGCTTCCAGTGTTTTAGACGTACGCACACTCCGAGGCCCAAACATCGACTCGGACCACTATCTTGTTGCAGCCAAGATACGCACCCGCCTATGTGCAGCAAAAAATGTGCGCCCAAATATGCAAGGAAAGCTTAACGTCGAAAAGCTGCAATCACAACAGACAGCCAGCGCTTTCGCTACTCGACTCTCACACCTGCTCTCAGAGAGCACTCTTCAACAAACCGACATATGCGAGCAGTGGAACCACATTTCCCGCTCATTAAGTACCGCCGCCGAAGAAGTAGTCGGATTTCAGCGAGCCCGAAAGAACAACTGGTACGATGAGGAGTGTCAGGAAGCTGCAGAGAAAAAAAGATGCCGCCTACAGGGCCACGCTGCGATCGGGCGCAACGCGCGCTATGTGGGACCGCTATAGGGATCTGAAGAGGGAAGCGAGACGTATTTGCCGCAACAAGAAGAGAGAGGCAGAAATACGTGAGTGCGAAGAGCTTGAAATGCTGGCCGACAGGAGGAATGCCCGAAAATTTTACCAGAGAGTTAGGCGACTTACGGAAGGTTTAAAGACCGGGGCGCACTCCTGTAAGAACAATAATGGCGACCTAGTAACTGATGTCCAGAGCGTACTTAAATTATGGAGGGAACACTTTTCCGCCCTACTAAATGGCAGCAGCACAGAAAGTTGTGGAGAAGAAGAACCCGAGCCCGCAGTCGATGATGACGGAGTCGACGTTCCACCGCCTGACTATGACGAGGTACGTATAGCAATAACGCGGCTGAAAAACAACAAAGCCGCTGGAGCTGACAGCCTGCCAGCTGAGCTATTCAAGTACGGCGGCGAGGAGTTGATAAGGTGCATGCATCAACTCTTGTGCAGAATATGGTCAGATGAACGCATGCCCGACGACTGGAATTTAAGTGTGCTCTGCCCAATCCACAAGAAAGGTGACCCCGCCATTCGCGCCAACTACCGCGGGATCAGCCTTCTAAGCATAGGTTACAAGGTCTTATCGAGCGTATTGTGCGAAAGACTGAAGCCCACCGTCAATGAACTGATTGGGCCTTATCAGTGTGGCTTTAGACCTGGCAAATCCACCATAGACCAGGTATTCACAATACGCCAAATCTTGGAAAAGACCCGCGAGAAAAGGATCGACACTCACCACCTATTTGTCGACTTTAAAGCCGCTTTTGACAGCACTAAAAGGAGTTGCCTATACGCCGCTATGTCTGAATTTGGCATCCCCTCAAAACTCATACGGCTGTGTAAAATGACGTTGAGCAATACCACCAGCTCCGTCAGAATTGGAAAAGACCTCTCCGAGCCGTTCGCCACAAAACGGGGTTTCAGACAGGGCGACTCCCTGTCATGTGACTTCTTTAATCTGATGTTGGAGAAGATAATAAGAGCTGCAGAACTGAACCGCTCAGGAACAATTTACTACAAGAGCGTGCAATTGCTGGCTTATGCCGATGACATCGACATCATCGGTAACAAAAACCGCGAAGTCTGTTCTGCCTTTTCCAAGTTGGATAGGGAAGCAAAGCGCATGGGTCTGGTGGTAAACGAGGACAAGACGAAGTATCTCCTGTCATCAAACAAACAGTCAGCACATTCACGCCTTGGCACCCACGTCACTGTTGACAGTTACAATTTCGAGAAAGTAGAGAATTTCGTTTACTTGGGAACCAGCATTAACACCGATAATAATGTCAGCATTGAAATCCAACGTAGAATCACTCTTGCCAACAAGTGCTACTTTGGACTGAGTAGGCAATTCAGGAGTAAAGTCCTCTCTCGACGTACGAAAACCACGCTCTATAAGTCACTCATCATGCCCGTGCTGGTATATGGCGCAGAAGCATGGACAATGACAACATCCGATGAGGCGGCTCTTGGGGTGTTTGAGAGAAAGATTTTGCGGAAGATTTACGGTCCTTTACGCGTTGGCGACGGCGAGTACCGCAGACGATGGAACGATGAGCTGTATGAGCTTTACAACGACATAGACATAGTGCAGCGAATTAAAATACAGCGGCTCCGCTGGCTTGGCCATGTCGTTCGAATGGACACCGACGCTCCAGCTCTGAAAGTATTCAACTCGGAACCCGCTGGTGGTAGCAGAGGAAGAGGGAGGCCCCCACTGCGATGGAAAGATCAGGTGGAGAAGGACTTGGCTTCACTTGGCGTTTCCAATTGGCGTCAGTTGGCACAGAGGAGAAACGACTGGCGTGCTTTGCTGAACTCGGCCAAAATCGCTTAGGCGGTTACAGCGCCAAAAAAGAAGAAGAAGAAGAACTTTATCTTTTATTTTGTTCACCTTTTTCGAAATCAATTTTCTTTGTATTGTTTTAAGAGAAAACTATGTATTTTATTTCATTTAATTTTTAGGAACTTATTTCATTTACTTTCTTTCATTTAATGTTATATTTTATTTTTAGTTTTTATTGTTAAAAAACGATTTTTTGTTATTTAACTTACTTTTTAGAAATGCTAAGACCAGCTCGTTGGCAGATTGAAAGAAATGTAGTGAGTTGAAAGTAAGTTGCCAGAATAGCCCTGTCAATGTCGCGACATCTAAATATAGTGCTGAGCGCAAGATCAATGCCGGATTTGTAGCAGGAGAAATATTTCGTTACCTAGTATTGCAGTTCTATTCGGTCTACGAGCGCTTCGGCGATTTTCTCATCAAAAAACTATTCTTAAACATCTCGCTCAATTGTGTCAACTTATATGTAGCCCAAGCAGTGCGCTTATTGTTGCCGCATCTGGGGATCGGAAAACCCGAACGTGTTCGTCGAGAAACCAATCCATTCTCAAGAGTGACAGTTTGTTGCAAAGATGCTGGCAACTCCATTTCGGTCAACAATGATGGCTACAGAGGCGTGATAAATGATTTTTTGTAGCAACAAGTTGAAGGCATGGACTTGGGCGTTCTTTGGTTTCGGCAGGATGCCGCGGCATGTTCAAATTTGTTTACTAACTATCTTATGCCCATACCTTACATATGAACATACATAATTTTCTTTCTCTAAGGAATGTCACAGTCTCCTCAGTTAACTTCTGCCTAATTCCATCCATAATCCCTATTCAACTCGCGTACTTAACAACTTAACGAAGCATAAAATCGTCAGTTTATGAACTCGCTCGCATTCATCTTGGTTTTGACTTTCTAAGCAGATAGTGCCATCATGCTCGATTACGGTGCTCATTCACTGCACTAATACAAGCAGCTGCAACTTATTTAAATATTTCTTCCACTGCTTGCGCTTGTTTTCACTTTTGTTAATCGCTCTTCATGTAAGCACAGGTCTCTTGTGCAACTTAGATATTTGCTTACTTGTACTATCTGCTCCTAGAATAAACAGATTTACATATACATATTTATTTTTTTTTTATGTTATTTTATTTTTCACTGCATCCTCTTTTGTTCCTACCAACTAACTATGTATCTTGCATCTCACTCCGTCTTTCGGCAATATCAGCAATTTAACCGATTAGCGCCGGCTGCATTGCCGCCTTTCAGTGTAATTCATTCGCTCCCTATGCTGAGCAGCCACTGGAATTGTTAACGTTTATCTTTTCAATAGATTACTGGCCCTGCTCCCTCGCCATGTTGGCATATATATCATTAAATTATTTTTATTACTTCTTTCATTTTTAAGCTTTCAATTTCGCTCATCCAAGATAAGTCAAGGCTAAATTTTTTTTAAGAGTTTATTTACATACAACAGCAAATAATGTGTAGGGTATAATTTTAAGGAATAAGGGAAAGTTTGGAGTGAAATTTACAGAGAAGGCGAATGCCTACAAGTAAATATTATTAATAAATACTTGAACTTACTGCTGAGCGCTTTCGACAAAGGGGCAGCTGAATAGGTTGCGTTTGTATTTGAAAGGCCTCTAAATCCCTCGAATATATGTAAAAGTGCGTTTTTCCCCCGTGCAAAAGAATTGCCAAGGCGCTGCACAACGTACAAAAGTGGTTTATGGGATCATCTTTTCGCAATTTCCTGCTTATCTGAGCGATTTCCTTGACAAAAATTGCATTCAAAAAGGAGCATGGGGCCTATTTCATAGCAGTGACAGGCGTGACCATTGCTGCAGCGGGGTTCGAGTTGAATAGTTTCAGAGCATCGTTGTCCAATCGAACGACATGGCCAAGCCAGCGGAGCCACTGTATTTTAATTCGCTGTACTATGTCCAAGTCGTTGTAAAGCTCATACAGCTCATCGCGCCATCGTCTGCGGTACTTGCCATCGCCAACGCGTAAAGGCCCGTATATCTCCGCAAAATCTTTCTCTCGAATACTCCAAGAGCCGCCTCATCGGATGTTGTCATTGTTCACGCTTTGGCGCCATATACCAGCACGGGCATTACGAGTGACTTATAGAGTGTGGTTTTCGTACGTCGAGAGAGGACTTTACTTCTGAATTGCCTACTCGGTCCAAAGTAGCACTTGTTGGCAAGAGTGATTCTACGTTAGATTTCCACATCGAGGTTTCGATGCATCAGAAAAATGAACATCGATGCTAAAATACATCGCCAGAAAAACATCGATATATCGATGGTTTGCGAGGTTTTAAAATTTCGGTGGTGACAATTTTTTCAATGAAACAAAACATCCAGCCGACTTTTCACTGACTACACGGAAAATGCCTGTTGTGACAAAAGTGTCACTGTCACTTTATAAAATAGGCCCGGACAATTACTGTTACGGCAAAGTTCGGCAGTACTGTCTTTTCGTGTGGTATCGAAATGGTGTTCCAAAGAGGGCCTCAGCAAATGTCCCGCAAAAAACTCGACTTGTATCGTTTATAAGAAAACATATGCTGAGCCTTGGTACAATTACCCTTTCTGGAACAGTGCTCTGACGAAGTCAAATATCTTGAAATACCTTTGATAAGAGACTAAATATGTAAGGCCAAAAACATATTGGAGCGCCGAGCAAAGAGCATAGAGCAAAGCGTCGATTTCAAATGCATATATTTCAATAGGAGAGCGCATAGTGAAGAGCAAATCGTACATACACGTTTGTAATTGAAGCCTTGCTCGATGCTAGCTATTTGCTTTGCTCGCCGCACCGCTATGTTTTTACCCTAAGTTGGAATTTCCATCTAGACCAAACACTTAGTAAAGCTACCAGAAACCATGTGAACCAGTAGAAGACTTCTTAATCGCTATACCGTAGATCAGGCCGTTTGAATATCGCTTATGCCTCCGATATGCTGATAATAATGGAGGATGATGACGATATGTCTGTATATGATTTGTATATATGTATGTGCGTTAATTGAATCATAAAGCATTTAATTAAACGTATTATCATCATTTAGTACAGGAGTATATTTCTACACTAAAAGAGGCATGTATGCATATTAAGGCGGTTCAAAAGAAAGCAAAGTCGGAATTTGAATGCTCTCACCCCATAGATTATTTTCCGCCGAAAAGAATATATCCTTTTTTTTATTTTGAAGTCAAAAAATATTTAGGGGTCGCTCAAAGCGCTCAAAGTTTTCCATGTTAATTTATATGGGGGGGGGGGGGGGGGGAAATTTCGTGAAAATGGTATAGAATTCTTTAAAATCAATATTTTTCCATCGGAACACTCTGTTTCTCTGTTCAATCAGATTTTTAATAGCAAAAACTGTTTATAGGTCCTCAAAAACCCCAAAAAATACAACAGGGAGATCCCTAAATAATCGTTAGTATCAAAAAATGGTTAAATAATATTATATAATATATATAATATTTATAAATAATTCTATACCATTTCTACCAAAAACTATTTGTTTTCCCATACAAAATATATGAAAAATTTTGACCGCTTGAGCGACCTCAAATTTTTTATTTTTATTTTGATTTTATCATGAAAAAACAGAGGTATCTTTTTTCGGTATAGAACAATTTTAGGGTCCTAGGGGGTGAGAGCATTAAAATTCCGACTTATTTTTCCCCACCCTAATGCACATACGCGTCCTACATATATCCATGAATATCTGTAGTTAATCCGTTGTGGAACTAAAAAATTTACGACTCTATTATAAATGAGTTAATTGCTGCCTCCCTTCTGTGCCAAAAATGTTTCTCATCCTTTCTGTGTACATTTCTGCGGCTGCAACACACTTCTCTTCACTCATTTTCATATAAATTTGTATGTGTATATTTAATATTTTAATATTTTTATGCTGGCAGCTGTCAGAATTATTTTGCATTGCATTGCATCTCTCAAATTATGCTAATTTAATAAAACTTTAGAGGCACATAAAGTAACTAACTGATGGTTGCGCTGTAAAAACTATTTAAAAATGTGATGCAAAATGCTTGGTTGCACATAGTTCGTAAATACACATATTACTTGCAATTTTTTTTGCAGTTTTTCAGAAGTAAATTATTTTTTTATTTACAAGGAAAAAAATTATTTTAACCAGCTAAAAGGTTTTAAACAATTTTAGCAATTTTTCCTGATTAACTACTAGGCATACTACTGTATATTAAATATTCGGTAAGTCTATTGTGCAACATTAAACATAAATAATAACACGGTGCTACCAAAAAAAAATGCTTGCATGTACTTTTTATGTAAGATTGTAGAGGTGGTAGAACAGGTCTGATAAATAATTTTGGCAATAGGAGAATTTCAAATAAAACCCCCAAAATCTGAAGTTATGATCAGAAAACTAAAAATCGGGAGGTGGGATCAATACACCGGTCAAAAATGGAACAGTTTTTAACGGATTCTGATAAGCTTATGTGCGTTGAAAAGCGGAGGGTTTACACTGCCATTTGGAAATTTAAGTAAAGTTGCTACCCATTGAACCAGTGCACAATGGGCCAGAAGACTAAAAAAGTCGCCAAAAACCAGTGTTATTTGCAAGCTTAAAATACTAAACTTATTTAATCTAGGTACCTTGGAGTATGCAAAAACAAAATATTATGACATCTGAAACATTTTGTAATGTTCATAACAAACTCAGAATCCATGGCGTATGAGTAACCTTCCTTTCTGGTCATACCATACATAACAAGAAGAGTTGGATTTTTTGGTTCACTTTAAAGATTAGTTCACTAATAGTTCGTTCAGCTCAATGAACTAGCTTTTATGAGTCTTAGTTCCTGTTATTGCACTACAGTTCACCTACTTGAACTAGTTCGGTAGAAGGAGCTGAGTTACAGAACACCAAAAATGTATGTAAAAAACAAATTTTTTCTAAAAGTCGCTGGTCCTCCTGTACAACGAAACGACACAATTCATCTTTCTCCAATATCACGAAAGGATGTATGGCGATAACTCGATAAGTTGAAAGAACTCGATGCATTACGATAACTCGATAGATTTCGCTAATCTCATAAACAGAGGACGGATTTTTAGGACCTAAGAGCCTATAAAATAGCCAAAATAAAATAATGAAATAGGCAGGAAAAGGCACTAGAAATGGCGGAAAGGCAACTTATAAGGCACTAAAAAAGACAAAAACCTAAAAATGCAACAAAAACTATACACAGAAACTAAAATTTTTGAACAACGATGCTGGCCGTCAGATTCAACTAGAGCCGTCATCGAATCGCCACGTGAAAGCAGCAACAAAGTTAGCTAGCACTGATAGACGATAGCGAGTTTGGTTGTACCTCATTGAGTTCGTTCGTTTCGCCACTCGCTAACTGTTGGCGAATCGATGACGGCTTAAGTAACTTAGAGTGCATATATGCATACATATTGAAATATTCAGAAGGCTAAGTGGTCACTTAAACACGTCCGTCGTTCTCGTCGAATGCTAACTATTTACTAGATGGTGTCCTTGGCGCTCATGCTTTAGGGGATAGACCCATACCTCTGTCACTAAATAATTGTATAGACACAAATCACCTTATGCCAAGTTTCCAATAACTTAACTTAATACTTAGCGCAGGTATACTATATACTCTTTCAATATACATAGATATATATACCCTGTATAGGTTTTCGAAAATATATATCAGTCTCATAACCAAAGTTTTATAAAATCCGTAGTCAGCCAAAGCATTCAACAAAGGCAGTTAAGTAATTTCGTAACTTTTAACTTAATTGTTACCGCCTTCTTCATTCGAGTTACTTTCGATTCTTGTAAGCTGCAGCAGCAATTATTTACTCCGTCATACAAAAGTAACTATGACAGTTTATTAACTCTGAAAAGCGTTTGTGGCACGCCACATTTTTGAATTTCCTCTCAACTTAATTTCCGCACACGCAAAAAAAAACAACGAAAATATTTGAAAGCATACTATGTACATAGAGCTGCTGTCAGTGAAAGAAAAACATTAAGCGAGCAATAAGCTGTACGTACGACATGATTAAATAAAAAGTGCCAACGCTACTTGGCATTGAGTAGAACTTCACTGAAAATGAAGTGGAAATAAAAGCAGAGTTAATGAGAATTTGTGAAAGTTTAAGAATGCAGCACGCAAAAATTGAGGTGGGAAAATGTTTAAAATTAAAAGCGAATTAAAATTGGTGGTAAGTGCATTCGATTTCCTCGCATAGACTTTTCAATGGGAGAATTTACTGTGCAATTGATTTCTAGTTTGTGAGCAAGGAGAAAAAATGTTCATGAGCGAAAAATGTGGCTTGGTTGCTCGCATAAATGGCGATTTGTAGAAGCGTATTCTTTGATATTTTTGAGATAAGGGTGAGTAATGGGAACGGCTACTAGAGAGCCATAGCCCCACCCTGACCTTTTCTAGTTTCCTTCAGCGATCACGCCCTCTAAAGTCACCGGCATGTCAAGTTTTCATAAATGAAGCGCGTTGTACCGGCACAACTGTGCAGGATATTCTTCGCGATACACCCGTAACTGTCGAAATCTATCTAAATATTCGTTCTGTGGGTTACTTGGAGGGTTCACTGTCGCATCTAAAAGAGCGATTAAAAACTCTTGTACTGTTATCTTTGTCAAGAGCACATGCAAATCGCACTGGTGGATAGATGAGCTTTTTCACCTTACGGCTTCGTGCATACGCCAGCCAGCAGGAGTAAAGTTGGTTCCGACTGGGAGTTTTATAAGGTTGGAGTTTGAAGTTTTAAGTAAGAGATTAACAAAGTTAGGTGTATTTCTTGGAAAAACATCTGTGAAAAAGTGTTGGGTAGCCACGAATCCATGAGACTTAGCCGTATTCAATCTAGGAATTCCACTTCCCTAGCATATCTTTGGGAGGAACGTTGAAACTAAAAATGTGCGATGATCACCGTCTGCCTTGGATTTTCAAATTCTTATTTCCCTTTTTAATTCAATTTTCTTTTTAATTTTTATATTTTGTTGTTTTAGAAAGAAAAATATTTTTTTATTTCAGTTAAGTTTTAGTAAATAATTGTATGTTTGGCTCTTTTTTAGCGTACGATTTTTTTTAATAAATTTTCCTTTATTTTTTTCCTTATTTATAAAGAAAAATTTATATTTTTCTTTCATTTAAGTTCTAGGAACTTATTTTAATTTTTTAACTTAATTTGCATCTTTTTTAATTTAATTTTCTTTAATTATAAGATTTTATTGTTAAAAAAAAATATTTTTTATTTCATTTAAGTTTTAGGAACTTATTGCATTTTTTTAACTTAAAATTCTACCTCTTTTCAATTAGTTTTCTTTTAATTTTTAGTTTTTATTGTTTTAAAACGAAAAACGTTTGATTTTATTTTATTTAAGTTTTTGGGATATATTTTCTTTTTACTTATTTTTTTTTTAATTTTTGAAAGTTTTTTTATTTACTTCATTATTGTATTTTTTCTTTTTCGTAATTTAGGATTTTAATTATTTTTACTTTAATTTTCTTTTAATGTTTAAAGTTTAGTGTTTTAGAAAGAAACTCATTTTTTTTATTTCATATAAGATTTGGGATCCTTGCATTTTTTTTCCTTTTGTAACTTGAGATTTTTCCTTTTTCATTAATTTTCTTTTCATTTTAGATTTTATTGCATCTAACGAAAAAAAAAATTTAATTTAATCTAATTTTTTAAAATATATTTTTTATATTTGTTCCTCCTTTCTAATAAAATTTTTTTATAGTCAATTTTCTTTTAATTTTTAATGAAAAAAATCAATTTTTTTTTTTTTTTTAATTTAGTTTTACGATAACTTATTGCTAATTTTTCACAGGCTCGTACGCAATACACTCAGATTAAATCTTTTGTGACGCATAAAGGACAAACGACCAAACCTTTTAGTGCCTTGCACTCGAAGAGCATACAAAACCTTATTTAATTGAAAGCTCGAAGAAAATTAAACTTCTTCATGACTTTCAGTGTTAGTTGGGGTTAAAAAAAAATCATATAATTTATTTAACTTCGTTTTTTTTTTGTTTGCAGAACACATAACAAATATTTAACCTCAAGAAAAGTAGCAGCAATTAATTTTGCAATGAATTCACCGAAATATTTCTACAATTACAATTACAATTCGGCACAAATACATATCAATTGTGTAACTTTCTGGAAAATTCAATAGCCCTTTTACGAATTCACGCACACACCAACAACAACTCACCGCTTGTGTACATTACAAATTGGCCATTGAAATTACCATGAAAATTTGCAAAATTGCACAGAAGATAGCCATGAACTGTGACCGACCTAGTAACTACTTTTGCTGGAAAATTGCGGTAAAACCTTGTTCGACCAGATCAATGTAAGCAGAACAGACCGCAAATTCTGAGTAAACTAAAATGTCTGCGCTTACGTTTATGTTTATAGATACAATGAGTATGTATGTGTATGTAGTTGTGTATGTCGATATAACAGTAAAATATTGCATTTTATTGTACAATATAAATGAAGAAATGAATTTGTACCTGGGTGTTTGCAACAATTGTAGATGACAGCTGCAAGCAAGCCAAGCAGATACCTGCTGAGAGATACATACATATGTATGTATGTGAGTAGAAGGATATACATATAGTATATGAATAGCTATGTACTTGCGTAAGTTTATGGATCCTCATCGCTACCTTTCCCTCACTATAATCACACACGTCAAGCATTTTCATTTTGGCTAAGGTTGGGAAAAATGGAAAATGTCACTTTTCCACTTGCGTGGGATTAGATCACTCGCTCAGACGAATCCATGCACATGCAACACTACCCAATTGTGTATTGCAGCTACTACATATGTATGTATGTACGTACACATATATGTACATAAGTACAATGACAAGCCATAGATAGACTGCAATTTGTGTGTAAATTTTCCATGACAATTTCATTATTCTACTAGACTTCAAAAGCACAACTAACAAATAAGAGGAAGCGTTGCACACACACACATACATACACAAACACAACTACAGGTGTTTTTGCAGGTATGCTCTTTGCTAGCTGAACAAGTTGCAAGTACATGAATGCCACAAATGTTGTGCATTTAACATTTTATCAGCAAACAATGCATTGGCAAATTCGCTTGTTAGATGCATAAATAAGTATGCATTCAAATATTGTCTTATAACATTTTGTACAATAATTTGTGCAAGTAAGCCAGCAGCCAACAATTGTAGCATACTTTGTGGTGCTCGTATTTTGGCTTGGTCTTTTATTCGAAATCGATTTTACGTTTCGTGTATCTATATGTGCATATGTATGTATGTATGTACTATTATTGGTTATGTGTGTTTGTGCTATTTCATTTGTGGCACTGTTGTGGTATTTGATTTGTGTAAATTGTATTCTCCTAATCACTTTACTAATTGTATTTGGTAATGTTGGAGGTTACGTGCTACATACATACAATATTGGCCAATAAAATAGCACCCACATTTCAAAGTGATATTGTCTGCTACTCATGTTTATTTATTTATTTTTAGGAATTTTCAATTAAAATACAGTTCATTCGCTCACAAAACTCATATAAACCCAAGTTTAAAACTTTTTAAAAGACCACAAAAAAGTGCAACAAATTTTCACCAAAATCTCAAACTTTCTTCTCGGAAGCGCTGGAATTTTTTTGAGTGCACAGTTTTATAGCCAATTTAATTTTAGTCTCATAATATGCAAGTTTTAAGTGGCTAAAAATTACCGTTGATTTTTTAGATTTTTTCGCCGAAGGTGTTGCGGGTTTCTTCCATATAAAAATAAATTGTGTTTATTAATTATACGGAAGCAAACGCGATAAAAAAAAATTCTAAAAATGAACGGTAATTTTTTTCAACTTAAAACTTGCACTTTGTTTACCATAATTTAATGAGCTACAAAACTGCATACTCGGAAATTTTCTAGAAATTCTGAAAAAAAAGGTTGAAAATTTTGATAAACATTTTTTTTTTTTGAATTTTTTATATAAAACGTGAAACTTTGATTGATTGGTTTATATTATAGAATAAACTTTATTTTCATAAAAAAATAATTTAAAAAAAATGTTCATGAAAATAATTTTGAATATTATATTAGAACTTTCATTTGTATATATTGCTGACTTAGAGTGCAAAGTCGCTAGCTCCATTTTTTTCATTTTACAGGAGAGAGAAAACTTCTTATAGCCATTTTCTTTAAGTATTTCGCAAATCTTTGAATGCAATATTTTGCGTATTTAAAGCAAAGCAAAACTCCATACGAATAAGAAGGATTCGATCTTTATTAAAAGATTTCGTATTATTTTGGGTTTGTCGGATTTTTGGTGCTTTTTTTTTGACTTATCAAGTTTGCCTTTCTTTGAATATACATAGACAAACACCTCAAAAATATTTCAATTGTTTCAACTGAATAATTTAATTTAATTTGACTTTTAAAACAGATGGCAACCCTATTCATAAATATTTTCAAACTAAAATCTTTTAAAGCCTCTTTCGTTTAACATCGTGATACGTATGTTCATATGTATATAGGTATATCAATAAACTGATGAATTAAGTTCGATTCGATTTTTTAAAAAGGTGGCAACCCCGCTACGTAATTGGATATTGGAATAATTCCTTTATGGTTTTAAACAATTTGAATTATATTCCATTTTAAAACAGGTGGAAACCCCTTTTCACTAAACTAAAACCACATTGCACATCTACAAGTCTAGCCCTTTAATGCGACATCCCATTCTTGAAAATCGATCCAACGATCTGATGATGTGGTGTTAAATATTCAACGCAAATATCTTCGAAAATAAGTATTCGAATTCTACCTATCTAAAAACTAATGAAACTGCGCGTAAATGAAAACCAAACAAGCATACAAACACAAATATTAAACCCATTTTGCATGCATGTGTACATTCATGGACATCCATCAAATGCCCGAGAGCATAAAGCAAGTCAACATGCAATACACATACAGAGCACTGCTACCTGATGTCAAATTATTTGTCAGCAGAAACAAAGCGGCAATAAGCAGCTTGCAGTTTGTGATGCAGCTGCCCCCACAAAGCAATAACAAACTGCACCCATAAAGTTGTTGTATTACAGCGAGAACTAACTTTCAGTCGTTTCCTGCTTCACACCGCCTTTTACTCATTTACTCTGCCACGGCTAGCTTCCGGTTATTTTGTCTTTGCTTTTGCTTGGTGGTATCTAGTCAAGCCTTTACCGTCGTCACCCGTCGTCGCTGCTGCTGCGAGCATCCCAATGAGACAAATTAAAATTTCAGGCAGCGGTAAAATGAAAATGCAACAACAGCAATAATAGATACACGCCAACAGCATCTCCCATGATGCCACAAAGCAAATGCTGTGTGCGGCAACTATGAGTTTTGCCACTACCGTGCTAGTACTGACGATGAACTCATATTCTTGCCGTTGCAACAACAGCAATGCTGCACTGTAATAATGTTGCTATTGGTGATGTTGCTGTTGAAGTAGAAGTAAAAGTGCTGTTATGGTTTTTGTATATTTTTGTTGCTGACGTTGCTAGCAATAATTGCAATGACTACGACTCAACGCGATGACTACCTACATATGTATGTAGTTATGTAGGTGGAGGAGGATGTGTCCAGAGCGCACCACTACACAATGCCGTGAACTGTGTCGCTTTGCTGAGCTGAAAAGTGCAAATGAGTGTCATGTAGAAGACTGTCGCAGTGGCAGCAAAGGGCAGACAAAAGTCAGAACTAACACCAATACCAGTGCAACTATGTAGCATTAAACTACTACAGCCCCAACCAAACTATGCAACCGCTGAGCTAACCAACCACTCAACCAAAACCAAACAACTAACCATGCGACAGACGAGTCAATATGAGTCAAAGAGTCAACCAGCTGACTAACTAACTCAGCAAGAATCCAAATGTAAACAAAAAGTACACTCTGGATGGCAATTTCCGGTTATTGTTACTACTAGCAACGGCAATCTGTAGCAACAAAAACGTGCAACAAAAGGGAAAATTACAAAAAAAATATGAAAAACCTTTTCGAGTACTGGCAGTTGGTACCAGTGTTGTAAAGTTTGTAGCATTCTTACATGTATGTATGTACGTTAGGGTGTTGCAAAAAAAAGTTAAGTCGGAATTTGAATGCTCTCATCCCCTACGAGCTAAGGCACACAATAGACCACAAGGTCGCGCTGCATGCATCATTTTTTGGTTTCGAAATAAAAAACAGAGGTATATTTTTTTCGATATGGAACAATCCTAGGGGTGAGGGTATCCAATTTCGGACTTTACTTTTTTCATATGCATTTTTGGACCACATCCAACATATTAGGGTTTGGGTAGTTGAACCCGGCAAGCGCCGCAGCAGTCGTAGCCGAAGTAAGTGAAATGAAGGTAACCGAAAGTAGTATACTTGATAAGTTCTTCTGCGCAATGCGAAAGCCGTAACCGGAGTAATCCGAACCCTTAAACGAATTCCTCATACTTAATATACAGACTATACGAACCAAAGTTCATTGTCCGTTATATGACCAGCGTCGTTCAAACATACAGGATGTGGCATGCGTCTGCGACCGACTAAATACCCACCGAACAACCTGGTACGAGCACGGTTGAGGAGATTAATTTTCTTTCCATTGAAATCATACCTTAAGAGCCTGGACTGCTTTAGGCCCCCTACCGCACCCCACTTACTAATGTGTACTTATTTTAACCACTTTGTAAGGATAGGTCCAACCTTTTTAGTTTTTTAAAAGAGCCCAAGTGATCGCATCTCAACATATTGATGGCATCTCTTTCTCTTTAAGTCAGGAAGGGCAAATGAGTCAATGTATAGCCCCTACCATATGCCTTAAATGAAGCTTGGCTAATGCCACAGATACGTAAACTACTTTCACTCCACCTGTTTTGAACCCATGGCCTTGAGGATTGCAAATATAGCGAATTGGAAACCCGAAGCATATTCCTTAAGCGAAAAATAAAACTCGTCTTCCTTTTCATCGATATGAACTCCGTATCCCCGAGCAGTTTCCGCCTCCCTTCACCATGTAATAAAGTTCTAAAGTTTTAAAGTGGAATTGGGCTTAGCAGTTAATTGGCCACAAGATAGTTCCAGCCTCACAAGAATATGTAGATTATGAGCCTTCTTTCGTTAGTTCGTCGACATTCTTGTTGCTATCGATTCTGCGGAGGTCTGGTTGCCAGCACAGTGATCCCTCGCACAGCTTTTATGTATTTCATCCTTGACACGTCCAATCCAATTGCCCAGACTTTCCAATCAGAGATTTTAATTTGAAATTTCCTACCAAGTCAGGTTCGTTCAGCATAGAGTCTGAAGGAATGCATATTTTTAACACCGCTGTCGAGATTTTTCTCTAAATATCCTTTTCACGCTAGTTTTCATGAAAATCAGCTGCAGATATTCACAATTGTAACTCTTTCGATACTGTCGCTGCCTTAAAAAGAAACTGGCCTCCTTATTTATCCTGAAATCGACTCCAGAAGTTCTCACAATTTGTAATATATTTGGCCAGCAACCTATGGTAGAGTGAACAATAAGCGGACGATCTTCGATTGTCCGGTAATATCCACTTTATTAAGTTTTAGGTTACATCCTTATGTCAAACCAAAAAATAGACTTCTACGGGCCCACAAGACTTGAATGGCTGTAAACGGAGTTGGCCCGATGAGGTTAATTTTTTGAAGCGCGACCAAAGGTCACTGAAATGCTATAAATGACATTGCCACTGGTCTGATGAAGGCTATTTTTTGGATTTTGAGACTGGGGTTGATGGCGGATATCAAGCTTACATACCATACGGCGCTTAAGGAATACACGCCCCGGACTTCCAACCCAACTCCTTATATATTATTCCACCGGGTGATGGAAACTATTTCCAAACAGTAAATAATGGGCCAGTTTCCTGCTCACTAAAAATATATGGCCTCTGAATAAGATCTGGAATAAAATCACAATCAAGCTTGTAAACTTCATTGGCAACATGTATGCACAAGTGATTTAATTTCTAGGAATAACCCTATTTCATTTTATCACATATCTGCCTCCGCTACGTATTGTAATCCAGAAAAGGGCTCTACTGACTACTGCAACACTCATCTCAGAGGACAATACAGAGGATAAGAAGCTATTACGCCCATCCACTCTCAGGGTTTTATTTAAAACAAGAGGCAGGATAACGCATTAGCTTCGTCGACATATGTAAGTATGTTTCCGTGGCATAAATTTACTCACAAATTAAAGGCCTTTCTCTCGTACAGAACCAACCCGGGCAAAGTACGACCAAAACACCAGAAAGATAGTCATAGATAGCCACCTCCTTTATAGCTAAAACTTTTGCCTGATAAGCACTGCAGTGGTCCGGAATTCAAGCGGGTAATTCCAGTCCTACTTCCTTAGAGAAAACCCCGTAGCCAACTCTATTGTCTAGCCTGGTTCCATCCGTATGAAAATTCAATTGTCCCCTTCTCCTTCTGGTCTTGGTGTTTGCCATTCTCTTCTTCACGGGATGCTCGTCCCAAAGATGCTATCGAAGATTGGTTTAGGGCCGGAGTAGTCAAATTCTTGGTCTTAACTACCGTGAAGTATTTAAGCGTGGCCGGACAGCTGATCCTTCCATGGCTCCATACTTTTTAGTCTGAGCATTGAAGCGGCGATCACGTATTTTCCTACCATCTTGGCAAATTGATTATCACATCTAGCGCTTTGTTTGGGGTGATCCTTAAGGCGCCTGAAATGCATAGAAACGCTGTTCTTTGAATAGTTGATCAGTAGTTTTAGGTAACTTGCCTTTTGAGTTGCTGGCCACCGTACAAGTTTTCCATATAATAGTATTGGGCTGACCACAGAACTGTAAAGCCAATGTATAATACGATGTGTTAACCTCCACTGTCACTACCAAATCCTTCTGCACAAGTTGGGAAATCGATTAGGTGTTGAGGATCGCTTCCTCTATCCACCCCCATTTCTCTTTGGGGATAGTCTCTTCCCCTTCCCCTCGCTCGATGATGACCAGTACCTCACCGCCTTTACAACGTCTCTGAAAGAAAGGTGGTATTTATGGCCACCCGTTTTTGGTCTTTTGGCGACCCTATCCCTTACCTGTTAAGCAGATCGCTACCTCTTTGGAGCAGTACCTGCTGGTTTGCCCAAGTTGGCTGCTATTCCCCTCGCCCACTCTAACGACCTAACCTGTTCCGCCATCAGCTGCTCTGCTTGCAGGTCCCCAATCCTAACCAAGACCATAGCGGCCGCCTTTTTTCGTAGTAGGCCTGTTTTGAGAGTCGGACGTGCTTAGCCCCTCTGACCTGTGGTTACAACCTTTCTTGAGCTTCTGGGTATATCAGCAGCATCCTGACAGATAAACCTTGAAGCAGCTGCCGCTTCCCGCCCTTGGGTTGAAGTGTGGGAGCTTTGTTGCCTGATTTACCTAGGCGGAGCTGACGCCACAGCCAGACGTGAGGCTGGTCTGTCCAGGCATCCGCTCACCTACCCCCACCGCTTGCCTCCTGCGTTACTCATGCCAGTGCTAGTGTAGTCCTTACTAGGCCCAGATTTCGCTGCCTAGTATCACAGAATCTAGAAGCAAATGACCTTCAGCCAACGGGCCTCACGAAGTTCCTTAATTGAAGTGGGTAAAAAAGACATATAACCAAATAAAGGTCTGTAACCATAGATCGTCCTTGGTCGCAGTAATTATGTGACCTGCTTCTTTCTCTGAATGCCTAGTAATGGAATCTATTCTGCATGTGTTTAAATAAATTTACTCGTCCCTACCTAGAGTTTTGCCATTTACTTTTGTCTGCCTCCCATCTAAGATACCATTGCAGTTGCTATCTCACAATTGGCGCTTTGGAGCAAAATTGCTACACAAGCTGGCAATAAAGTCAGTTTACTTAAACCCCCACACAAGCGCACCACTGCCCGTCCACCTCTGCGCGCTGAAATATTGCGCTACTTTGACTTTGACTTCTCTTATGGCCTTCAACGCCTGACTGCTGGTAATAATTGAGGAACTCCCTCAGCAGTTGTACAGACACTTTGCATCCATTTAACTTCAGCAACAGTAGTATAAGTAATTGCAGTAGCAGCACCAGCAGCTGCTGCAGCCAGTAGCGCGAGACGTCTGTGGCGATTGTCAATATTGCGTAGAAGACAGCGCAACCAGCTCACAAGGTTCCCATTGAGCATTTCTGCTGGATTTTACTTTTTTTGTATCGTTCGCCTTTGACTGCCTCGCTTGGCGGATGTTAAGTGAGTTTAATTTGTGCACTGCGTACATTACTAATACAGCTACTCACTTATTTGCTTGAAACGCGCAGACGCGCTATTACACATACCCACTGGCATACACGCATACGCGCACTTGTGCATTTATTATGCCTTGTGTGTGTTGCCTTTGCTTCATTTTTCTCTACCGCAGCTACCTGCCTCCTACACCTCCAACCCCAGCTCCACCTATTTCCGCTGCATTCTCTTTGTGTGACATTGCACTCCTTGGCGGTTACTGCATATCCTGTTGAGCTTAAAGGATTTTAAGTTTCTTATGCTGCGCGCACACTTTTAACTTGCTTCTACTTTGCGTTGTTTATCTTAGAGCTCTACTGCTTATTCTTTGTTTTAACACCACTTTTTTATAGCTTGCATTAATTATTCTTATTTTCCATTTTCTTTGTTTTTCTTGATTATTTCATTTTCATTTTATTTTTGTCGTTTTTTTTTGTGCTTTCTACATTAGTGCTGCATCAAATGGCTGTGCTTATTGTCGCACGCTGCAACAATTTCGTCTTAGTTGCCATGCATTCCACATTATAATTCTTCTTCTTCTGTCAGCTTAAGTGGCGAGATTTGGGGGGATAGCGAACACAATTAAAAGGCTTCAATTTATGCAAGCGGATCTCAAGGATACCAAGCATTAAAATATTACACTTAAATGTTTGCGTTTTGTGGGAAAATTAAAAGCGTCTTAAGAGTGATTTTGGGTTGTTTTTCAACATCGTTAAAGTAAAATGCTGAGGAGTGATTACACTTCCAATATTTCAGCAAAACTTCGCTGGCAATTTCGTTGGAACTTAATAAGATATTTGCGTGGAATACCGTGCTGAATTATTTCATTAATTTGGATTAAGTAGGTTAGGATAGACGGGCAGCTCCAATTATAGAGTTCACTTGGAAGCCGTTAGACTTATTGTGAAATCCAGAAGAGAATTTCCTGAACCTGAAAATTAAAAGCGTCTTAAGAGTGATTTTGGGTTGTTTTTCAACATCGTTAAAGTAAAATGCTGAAGAGTGATTACACTTCCAATATTTCAGCAAAACTTCGCTTGCAATTTCGTTGGAACTTAATAAGATATTTGCGTGGAATACCGTGCTGAATTATTTCATGAATTTGGATTAAGTAGGTTAGGATAGACGGGCAGCTCTATTTATAGAGTTCACTTGGAAGCCGTTAGACTTATTGTGAAATCCAGAAGAGAATTTCCTGAACCTGCCCGTACATACCTTTAGATCCTGATTTTCCGGCGAATCCTAGTAGACCACATTCCAGCGAGAGAAGACTGTGAGGGTTGCAGTAACTGGAATCGTGGTCCTGTAATCTTGTTTTGCAGATGGATCGAAGCTGAATTGGAAGGTAGGTTGAGGTGTCTTCTGCGAAGAACTCTCCTCCAGCATGAAATTTAGGCAACTGGCATCGCAGGAAACTGCATGATGAGGTGGCAAGAGAGGGAACCCTTGAAGGACTACTTCCGGACAGAGAGGGTCTGGGTGTTCCCCCAACCTCGTGCGGTCTTCGTTTGGACAGATGGGAGTTTAGTCAGCTCAGCGAGCGCTTGGAATCCTGTTCTTTAAACAAAACTGATAATGCATTGTCTAAGAGATTGAGATTTGCTCATTTGTATACATTTCCTGATTTGGTAATGAACATACATATTTATCTATATCCATACGGATTATTTTTTTTCGTTATCGATAATTTTGATGATATTTTTATACATCCGGTAAAAGTATTATTTTTAAACTTATGGCACTTTTTTACAAATTTATATATACTGGCGGATCAGGCGAACTTCGTGCCGCCCAAAATTAATTTTTTCCTTAAAACATTTTCAACGACAATTCACGTTCACGACTTCCAGTGGCACATCTATTTGCTATGATAACGGTTTTGTGGTCGCCAGAAGGCAAATCTTCCCCTGCCGTCTTAAATAACCTAACCATAGCGTTGTATCCGTAAAGAAGTTCTTGCAGTTCTCCAATAATCTGGAGTGTCATTGCAAAATGCTGATCAATTTCAATATCAGAGTTGCCAACGAAATAAATTTGACACACTTTAACCTAACCTAACCTGCATAATTTTTTAGGATTGATACAATTTTGAAAAATATCCCATGCAAAATTTATGGAAAAATAGTTTTTCCGGAAATTGATATTAGGCAATTTTTTCAATTCTCCTTGGTCAATTTATTCTTGAGTCTGACTTAACTTTGTTTTATATGTATATGTATATATAAATTTAAATTTTAGGTAACTGGCAACCCTCTTTAAAATTATTACTTCTGATTAAGAGCGCATTTAAATGCCTTTCATTCGCTGACGTGATGTAATATTCTTAGTCACTAAATTTTAGGAAGGTACAACCCTATTCGAAAAAATAAACTGTGGCCAAACCCTTTCATTTGACAACTTATGTTTTTAATGCAACGAACGGCTCA
>NW_023459453.1:45913-57542 GCF_013731165.1 Rhagoletis pomonella | reverse complement strand
AGCAGGGTTTTTAAAGAGCAGCCGTCGAAGTGGCCCTCAGCGCTCCCACGATGCACAGTGCCGCTAGGCGCTGCACCTTCTCGATTGGCCCGAGGCATAAGGAATTTTGTGCGGCATTCCAGCACACCAAAGCGCCATAGAGCAGTATTGGGCTGACTATTGCTGTGTAGCACCATCAGAGCAGGTGACAAACCCCAAGTGACTCCCAGCATTATTTTATATGCATAAAGGGCGTTACTGGCCTTCTTCTCTCTTTCCTCGACATTGCGCATCCACAGCAGCTTACTCTCCAAGACTACTCCCAAATACTTTCTGTGGTCTTTAATTGACAGCTCGATGCTAAATACCTAGCCTCGGGGGTCTCCACACTGGGACCTTATATCTTTTTGTGAGTACACCACTGACCCATACAAATTGACAAAAAACTTCTTTGTGCTGTTGAAGCATGTAAAACTATAGGACGAGTAGCCTGTGCAAAATGTGATGTGGGTTTTATGTTTCAGCCGCTTTGCACGTAGAATATGCATATACTATCAAAAAATGTATTAAAACTTATACACAATGTTTCTATTATTTCATATTTTAACCATATACTGTCCTCTAACAATCCATCGGGAATATGCCCCGTGTTGCCATATGGCAACGGACGATATCGGAAGAACTATACTACTCCCAAAGTTTTAGTCATATTTTTTTCCTTTACTTTAACGCTACTTTTACCCTGTATATAGGTGAAACCAAAAAAATCTCAAAAAAATCAATCTGGGACAATTTGGGTTAAGCTGACACATATATGTGACGCCTGGTAGCGAACGCGTTAAGAAGTATTACACTATATTAAATATTTCTTGTCAATAAATTTATTTAATGTTTTAAAAGCTTTCATTGATTAAAATTAAATTGATCAAAAGCTTAAGTTGATGAGTTGCAATCAATGATGGTAGATGTTTTTTTTTAATAATTATTTCTCTTCAATTTATAGTATTTTTTCTGCGGTTGTAAAAAATTTACTGCTGTCAAAAAAGATTTCATTTCACACCGCAGATTGGCAACTGTCTCACCATAGTCAATCATTTCCAGCGTTCTCCACAGACATTTTTTACCGATTCACACTCGCCCTTAGTTATGAATGAAACAGTCTGCAGAAAACCGCTGTAGAAAGAGTTCTAAATTTTTTTTTAACAAGATGTCTAATTTTTTTTTCTTGCAAAAAACCGGGACATTTTGCATCCCGGCATGTGCCGTACCCGGACCACGACATAGCTCTTAAAACGGGATGTTTGGCAACTATAAATCGCATTCGGCCACTAAGCTGTAGCGCTGAAAAAAATCATCTCCCTCTGTTTAGGTGAGAGGCCAAGCATACACCAAAATTTAGTTAGGAGAGAAAATAGTCCTATCACTAAAGAAAATGTGAGTGCGAAATATTTATTTTTTAATTTATTATATTAAAAATCGTATTTAGCGACCTGAAATGAACACCTCCTGATTGCATATTTTCTTATGTGAACATTACCGTCTCACAGAAAATTATTGCAAGTATTTGAAGTCATAAAATTAAGCTGAAGCGCTGATAAAATCAGACCTGGCCTAGGTCTACTAAGCGTGTTCGAAAAATACACTTTGCCGATAAATTTAAATTCAGCCTCTGTATGTATGTAAATAACACTGCCGTCGTAGTAAATTTTGAAATTTTCCCCATATTTTATACCACAAAAAATTTTCCTTTCCAAAATGTTTTCGTTATTTATGTACTCGACTCACTGCCACAGAAATAGTTTGTATGCGACTTTGGCGAAAATTACAGCAATTTCGTGGCATGCAGCATATTCGGTGGTTGCCGTATTTTTCTTATGTACATTTTTTATTTGGTTGCGTTTTCGTGTTTGTTGTACCGAAATTCAAACAAATGCCATAAGGAAGTGCAACTTGAATTTATTGCGCTACCCACTAAATATTCAGTGGCAAAACACTAGCAGCAGTCACACCAACTTTTCTACGCAAAATAAATAAAGTAATGCTACGATCGTTTGAATAGGAATGTAAACGACAAAAAAAGTGACCACAAAAGCGCAAAAAATTCATTTTAGTTAGTAGAACTGCAACAGATAGTTGTTGAGCCATCGCTACTAACCACTTACTGGTGAATGTTGATGATGGCGAAAGGAAGAAGGATCATTTGTAGCCCACTTGATATTGATTGCATTTGTGGACGAAAGTTTGTGTTACAATTGGTTGACGCAGCGAGTTTGGCAAATTTCGGGCGAATGTAATTTTAGAAGAAAATGGTTTTGCCGACTGCCTCCTATCAATTTCGTAAGCACATGGTCTTCGACCAGTAAACTCAGTTTTGCTACAGAATATAAAATTTCTAAAGGATTGCAAATTTTTACGAGATTACGAGATCACCGATATAAGTATCAATCTTTACATTGGGTTAACAACAGTTATAAAAGAAACGGTTAACCCAGCAGATTTTGATTAATGTTTTGCAAAAATTACACAGGCCTACGAATTTTATTTTATTAATTAACCGACTTAAAAAAAAGGAAGGTTATTAATCCTTCGGAATATTATTTTTATGTATATTATTGCATTCTAAAGGAAAGGTGGTACCCCAGAGGTGGTCCCATACTAATTTGGTTTAGATCCGATCATGGTTTGTTTTTGCTTAAAAATTAGTTGTTTTTCAAAAATTATACAAATCACTTTTATCATAACATAAAAATGTGTATGAGGAATTTTAACAAACTTCGAATTTTTTTTGTGAAAAATTATTATTTTTTCTTAAATCGTGATCACATGTCAGAAATTGTTAGTATACGCTCCTTCAGCTGCCAGAATACAAAATCCAACGTGGTGCAATGTTTTAAAGCAACGCACCATCCGTTTTTAACATTTTTTACGCGTCTTTTTTTTTGTAGTGGAAAGTGGACTTAATTTTAGTCCGATTTCAAAACTTTTCAGCATATAGCTTTTCTATACCAAGGTACTGAGTTACCGATATACACATACAGTGAACCAAATAAAAACTGGGACGCGATATTTTAGTAAGTTTTGGCTATTTTTCTTTAGTTTTTTTATTGTTTATTATTTTTTTATGAAAGTAAAGCTGATTACTTAACAAACAAGATATAAATCCAAATTTCAGGTTGTTCAAAAATTACGAAAATTCTGAAATTTCTAACTTCTTTACCAGATCTTTAGACAAAATTTTGGTATTCAATTTTGTAGCTCATCAAATCTTGGCACGCAAATAGCAAATTTTAAGTGTCTAAGTATTACCGTTGATTTTTGGCAATTTTTTTTATTGACGGTGCTCCGCAATTTTTTCATTTAAAAAAAAATTTCGAACACAAATTGCCAATAATCAACGGTAAGACGTAGCATCTACAGTCCAAGCTCTTTCATTAGACACTTCATTTTCGACAATCGAACGAACGGTGCAGATTTGATGGCAAGGAAATTAATGCCTTTGGTTATTATATATGTATATTGGTTTTTTTTGGGGGGGATTTTCTTATTTCTTTTTCGCTCTGCACATGAGCAATAAACGCACCAAATTTTGCAACGTAAAAATAAACAAAATAGTAGCAGAGTCGGACTTTTATTTGTAAAAATGTCGCAACTTTATTTCTGAGTTATATGCATATTTGGCTAGAAACTATGTACCGTGGTCCTTTTTTTTTGCATTTACATAATATACACAACTTATGTAGGTTAAATGTTTGTTAATAAACCAGCTAAAATTATGTGGCCGAATAGAAACTGTCAAGACATGCGAAAGTTCGAACTAATTGAGAATTGACCATTGCTTAAAACCTCAATATCTAAAATTCGTTCCGAGTGTTTTAAGTGAGTTTTACCTGTCACACCATGATATTCAAAAAATTGCACAAATTGCAAAAATTATATTGATCAACCAACCTATAAACAAATATACGTACATATTCTTAGAGTTTGACTGTAATACATTGCAGACAAAGTTTAAGACAAAGTTTAATATTAGCTTTTTTATTTGCTAATTATACATATATTTATATAAAGTAATGCATTTGTATGTGTGTTTACCCACATATATGTATGTATGGAGACCTTCAAAGTACGTGCCCCGCAAATGTCACATAATTAAAATGCAATAATTCACTGCAGACTGTCAGGTCAGCTGAGTTTATTTCAGTTCAGTGGGTCGTTCATTGAGTTTGCCGGTTAGGTGGTAGCGATTCCCCTATTCGGTACTTGCATGCGGCGTGCCGCACAACTGCTGCCACTTTGTGGCAAATCCTTTCTGTTAGCCAACACCTTTGTGTTGACAGTTGCCACAGTCCATCAGCTGTATACAGACATACATATGTATAAATTTATTTATTCATACAAATTAATACGAATACACGTCCTTTTATATACATATACATGCACATGTATGCAGACGTTTAAACTCATACATAAATACATATGCGAGCTAGCTTTAGTGACATTAATGGAGGTAGTGGTGGTGATGGCGGCTTTG
The DNA here is from genome assembly GCF_013731165.1 of Rhagoletis pomonella. Classification (NCBI taxonomy): domain Eukaryota; kingdom Metazoa; phylum Arthropoda; class Insecta; order Diptera; family Tephritidae; genus Rhagoletis; species Rhagoletis pomonella. Next base: position 53,032 of record NW_023459453.1, on the reverse strand, counting down.
CGGTCGCGTACGTGACAGGAAATTTAGTTTATTTATTATTATTACTACTATTTATCCACATGCATATGTATGTATGCGATAGTGTAGATATATTTGCAATCAAAAGTCGGTATACATATACATATGTACATAGTATATACACACAAGCCACTTACTATTCCATCATTGCCACACTATCAACGCTAACTTTGCGGCCGCCATAAATATGAGCATAGGTGTATTCATTACTTTACACTTACGTATGTAAGTACAGATGAGGACAGCCAACTCATTTTTCAGAATTCCCTGATTTCGACAACGAAATTCCCCGATTTTGACCGAAATTTCGTAAAATTCCCCATCGATAGATATCTCCTTATTTACAAAAAAAAATGTCTGTATGGATTTTAATATATTGCTGGTTTTTCTGTTCATTTTATTTTGAAATGTAATTCATCTACATATCGTAAACCAAACCAAACTTTTATAAAGTTAGTTAACATATAATTAATGAAAAATGTATATATAATGTTTACATACATACAGTGGTCGAAAACATTTTGGTCGTACCAAATTACAAGTTTTCACAATTATTATTATTATTTTTTTTATTTGCACAGGTGTTGCGGTTTTCTTGCATATAAAAATAAATAATATTTTTTCGTTATTTGAAAGCAAATGAGACAAAGAAATTTCTAAAAAATCAACGGTAATTTGCATAATTTGCAGTGTTGCATACTCACAAATTCAGGTTGCAGTTGCATTTCTAATGCCACTTTTTTAACTTTCCTGCAGTAAAATTTAGAAACAGTCTCTTAAAGCGCTAGTTCCGCCCTACACATTTCAGAACCATCTCTGAAACTCTCTGTGTGTTAGTTGCGCTCTGTTGAGAAGTAAATGCACAAATTCTCACTTCTCGTACAATACGAAAATAGCTCAGCGGGAAGACCTCCGACTCTAATATCGTTGGCCACGAGTTCAAATCGCGGTGGAGGCAGTTGTGATTTTCAGATTTAAGGAATTTAAATTGTTGAGTGCCGCTTAAAAATTGAAGAGAAAGTGATCAAATAATATAAACAATATAAAAAAAATAAACAAAAATTTAATAGAATGCAATCTGTAAAAGAACAGAAAAAAACGAAAAAATATCAAAAAATCGAATAATCAGAATTTTTTTTATAAAAAACTTATTGTCGCAGATCTGTCTAAAATGGAACCAGTTTAGAATAGAAAAATAATCAAATAATCGATTTTTAAAATTTTTTTTTAGAAAAACCTACTGTCCCAGAACTGTCCAAAATGGATCCAGTATAGAACTAGTTCGAAAGTTCTGCAGAGGGGGGCAATTTGTGAAGCAAAAAAGAAAATATTAGTTAACATCTAATTCCTTACAAAAAAAGTAGTTCATCCCCCGATTCCCCACGTAAACTGAAATTCCTCACAAAACACGGTCCATTCCCCGATTCCCCACGCAATTTGGGATTCCACGCAAATCGGGGAATTCTCCACGAGTTGGCTTCCCTGGTATATACATACATATCTATCCTAAAGCGTGTGAGTTAGTATTACAGGTGTTGATAGGCGCGGCCGTGCGTTAGTTTAGCATTTATTAACGTTCTTGTGGCGCATGAGACGAAGCTTGGCTGAATATGTTAATTGGCAAAGTTAAAATGATTATGCGTTTCATTAAAACGCGATGAGAGCGAACGCAAACGAACTTACAGGAGTACGTGTAGAGTAATACTTACGCTTGTAAATTCTTTGTTAAAGAAAAATTGTCAGTAAGGACAGCTGATGAGCAAAAATTGTATTTCGAAAGCATCTCAGGTAAGCACACGCTGGTCGAATAAAAGTATAAACAATGAATAAATATCGCTGAGCTTAGCTGAAAGTAAACTGTGAACGTGTTTCCATTTAGGCACGTACCCAAATACTTCATAGCAGGAACTTTGTGATGAGCAGCTTCATTTTAGTGTGTTTTTTCTGTACATATACATATATAAATATATACATATATAGATTGCGGTTACAGAAGGCATTTGAGCTACAGCACTTAAATATTTTTGGCTACTATATGTTCTTACAAATTAAGTGTTTAAAAACTTAAAACACCCACGAAATGGAACAACATTTTTGTAATGCGATGTGAAATTTGACATTAAATTTTGAAGGCAAACTTTTATTTTCCTGCAATACTGAAATTATTGAGTAATCGAGTCTCAAAAGTATCAACGGTAGATACCTGATCCTTAAAAATATAGGCATTATCTACTCAAAATTACTCAGTCTTATTCCAATTATGGCTCCGAAGGAACGAATTTAGAAAACCCCAAAAGGAAAAGGCCTAGAAAAGGAAAATATAAAATTATGTTAATCTCCTTACGTTTGTTTTGGAACTGCTGATATTTATCTGCACGATTCTTTTATGTCGAGAAAAGCGTGGATCACAATTTCTCCGCATTCAAAAGCACTACAAATTACAGTAGGCCGTCCCACACGGCATGCATACTTTTCGACGAGCAAAAGAACCCGATTCACACTTTTTGGTCTGATATCACATCCAATAATTCTATGCATTTCCTTAGCACAATAGAGCTTGGATTTATAGGTCTTAAGTACTTTCGAGAGTACGACGAGTTGGAATGACAAAGCTTATCCCATTTGCAAGCGCGTCTGACAAATAATTTGTATATTCATGAGCCAAAGGTGATCATACTACTGCTCCTTTTTTCGGTAAAGAAGTGATCTTCTCTCCTTTTCCTTTAATAATAATAATTATTATATTTCGCATATGTATATATGGTGCATACATATGTGCGTACATACAAAAATTATAATACAGCATAAAATGCATTGAGACGCCCATTATACACTGAAAATAAAATTTCATAAAAATGATACGAAAAACTTTCGTTATCTCGGTTTTCGTACAACGTACGAAACTTTCGTTCATAATAACGAAACAAGATTTTACGAGCCATTCGTAAATATAACGGAAGGAGTTTCGTTAGGCATTTTTTCTGTACAATTTATGAAAATTTTCGTTTATTTTACAAAATACGTGCGTAAATTACCGAACAAATCTCTGTACCAATAATTTTGTATATTGTACGAAGGCATTCTCAATATTTACGTATGGTTTTAAAATATACGAAATCTACAATTCTGTATTCATTTTATTTATTAAGTACTTTCGAACATAGTACTAATGCAGAAGGGGCATTTCGCGTCAAGCGGACAGGGAAAAAAGGTGATACTTTAGAATTCCTTCATATTTTGGGAAATTTTACCTTTGTGAAATATGAAATTGTGTGCATATTTTTTATATTATATTATATATATTTTTTATATTATGGTTATGGTTCGAGTTATGGCTTCCAAATAATAGTAAAAATTAAAATTAGGCCTTTTTTCGTATTGGAAAATTATTAAATGAATTTTTAAACTTCGAGATTTGGTGTCAAAATTTCTCATTCTTTAAAATGCGAAACCAATTTTCAAAGAAAAAAAAACATTTTTTTTTATTATACTAGACCGGAATTGAAAATTTAAAAACAAAAGTTTGAGAAACTTCGCCCAATATTTCTTTTAATATTTTTGTTTTCATAATATAGCCTTAGGTATAATTATAATACCCTAAAAGATTTAGAGTGTGATCTGCATTAGTTTGGGGGGTACGTAAATTTGTTCACATATACACATGCTTATATTGCAGAAGAACAGTCGCTTTATTTTAAAAATCGTAAGGAAAATTTAAACGAAGGAGAAGCCATCGTATAGTGTAATTTTACAGAAAATTTTAGTTTTGTTGTCAAAGATACCCCCATGCTTTCCATATTTATTTCTTCATAACGAAAAAATATTTAGAAAAAACCTAATTTAAATTTTTACTATTCTTTGGAAGCCCATAACTCGAAAAGCAACCACCATATAAAGAAAAAAAAATATGCACACAAATTCATATTTGACATAGGTGCAATTACCCAAAATATGAAGAAGCGAGAATAAATAATCCAAAACAAATATTTGATGTTTGACCGCAATCCAAATTTCCTGATGGTTTTCGTTTGGTAATACTAAAGCTCATTCTTATTTATTTTCTTTCATTAAAATAAATTATTTTTTTTTAGATTGACCCTGATTTCGTCTTCTTATTCGGAACCAGAAATAAGGTCCTTGATAACCTCATTGCTTTTAGCAATTTACTTTTGGATAATAGTGTTTGTGTTTTCGATCTTTGTCGGAAACTGGACTCGAACCCATACCATGCGGAATAGTAGCGCGCACTGCTACAAATTAAAAATAATGAATATTTGTTTAATTTTAAACTGTACGAATTGTACTCCAGTGTAAAAGAGAATCAACAGTGTGTTTATTTGGTAACACAAATTCACCGTAAAACTATGGGTGGATGAATAGCGCATTTATCTGCCTATACCCATATATTGTACAAGTTTTTGGATATTTTAAACAAGTTTGAAAATATTTCCTTTTTTATTTAGAGACGGAAAGCATATTACGGCATACTCACAGGGCTATTCGCGATTCGGTGCATAAGAGCTGACAAATTTATGGAATTGCAAAAATATGCCATGGATTGTGAGCGACCTTTATTAAACTGTCATGGTAAAGCTTTTGCAAAACAATTTTTGTGCAACAGCTTTGGTTTTGTTTATGAATGCAATGCATAGCATTTTTATGCAATGGATTTTCGGTATTGCAAATTTGCCAAGCCATGACAAATGCAAATGCGTGCATTTTGTTTGTGTATTGCAAATAATTTGCAATACAAATTTGCAATGCAATGATGCTAGGCCATTTGCACCGGATCGCGAATAGCCCTACTATATTTTTATACCCGAGCGCACTTGTGCACAAGGGTATTATAACTTTGTTCACATAACGGTTGTTTGTAACAGGCAAAACGAATCGAGATAGATATAGACAAATGTATACATAAATGATCAGAATGAAAAGAGAAATCGATTAAGCGGTGACTGTCTGTCCGTCCGTCCGTGCACACGATAACTCGAGTAAAAATTGAGATATCTTAACGAAACTTGGTACGTGAACTTCTTTAGGGCGTGGGACGGATGGTATTGAAAATGGGCGAAATCGGATAATAACCACGCCTACCTCCCATATAACGGTAATTTTAAGAAATATGAAAACTGCGATATTTTAGTAACTGCTGAAGATAATTCACTCAAAATTGATACTTACAAAGAGTTTCAGACGGAAAACATGAATATTATAAATTTTTGGAAAATGGGCGTAGCCACGCCCACTTATGGTTACATGTGTATATCTTGGTAACCGCTGCACCAATTTCTTCCAAACTTGGCACAGTTGTTGGCCTTAGTACAGCTTACTAAATGGCTGAAAATTTAAAAAATCGGACAATAACCACGCCTACCTCCCATATAACGGTAATTTTCAGAAAAACGAAAACTGCGATATTTTAGTAACTACTGAAGATAATTCACTCAAAATTGATATTTGCAATGAGTTTTAGACGAAAAATAAGAATATTACAAAATTTTGGCAAATGGGCGTAGCCACGCCCACTTATGGTTACATGTGTATATCTTGGTAACCGCTACACCAATTTCTTCCAAACTTGGCACAGTTGTTGGTCCTGGTACAGCATACCAACTGGCCGAAAATTTCTAAAATCGGACAATAACCACGCCCACATCCCATATAACGGTAATTTCGAGAAATACAAAATCTTCGATAAATCAGTAAATATTGAAGCTAATTTATTCAAAATTGATGATTGCAACAATTCTTTACCAAGAAATACGTTTATGACAAAATTTTGGAAAATGGGCGTAGCACCGCCCACTTGTGATCACATATATGTATCTCGCTAACCGTTCTAGCAATTTGTACCAAGCTCGGTATGGTTATTGTGGTTGCCACATAAAAGCAAACCGTTGAAAATTGTTGAAATCGGACTAAAATTGAGGCCGCTTTTCATATAACGGTAAATTTCAGATATGCTTGAAACTGCAATATTTCGAAATTTAAGGACGCTAATTTACTTAAAATGTATACACCCCGGCTTATCATGTAGCGGTAGCTTTCGGAAAGGTGGAAAACATATATTTAATACTTGCGCCGAGTATTTAATGTTCGGCTCCGCCCGAACTTAGACTTTCTTACTTGTTATCATTAATTTTAAGCGTTTTTGCAAAACATTTTGTTAAACAAAAACGCTTAAAATTTACGATACAGTCAGAATAACAGTGTTGTGTTATAGCCCGAACTATGGTTTTTACAGTGTGGCGAAGGCATGAAACAACCGCAGGTTTTACGAAAATAATTTCGTTAAATATACGAATTTTCGTAAAAAAAAATAAAAATACGAAATTCTTTAGTAAATAGTACGAACGCATTCGTAAAATATACTAAAGATCTGATGTCTCATATTTTAGTAGTATATACGAAATCGGTTTTGTACAATTAACGAGAATTTTCGTGACTCAAAATGACGAAAAATTTCGTAAGATGTACGCTAGTTTTCGTTATATTTACGCAGATTTTATTTTCAATGTAATTTTCGGAAGGACCCAAGGTCATACCATGTCAAATATGTCTATAAAAATGTGAAAATGCCATTTTATTAATATTTCTTTGGAATGCATTAATCATTTACATAACTTATAATATGGAGAATACATAATTAAAGCTGTCTCTCTGTATGTGTATACCTACTACTTGTTTATAAAGTGTGCTTTTGTATCTTTTGTTCATCAGCAATAAATACGAAAATTCGCCTTAATTAGATTTGTAGCAATTATAAAATTTAATTAACCAGTAAGCAAAGAACCAACTCATTCCTACCCAAATAAAAAAATAAGTACTTGTTCATCAAACACTCAATTCAATTTCTGCTCATTATGCATATTTCTTGGCGTGAGTTCTGTCAGCAACAGAAAATAGACAACCGGATAAATAACTTGAGGGTGGCAGAGAAAACTGACAGGTATCAAAATCAACTTTTTGATCTAATAAAGCGTGATGAGTCAAGTAAATACTTATTCCTCTAAACACATATGTACGTGCATAGAAATACATATCGCACGTTTAATAGTAAAACGAAGTATTTCAAAATATCAGTTTGGTGGGAAAACG
>NW_023459453.1:45624-45813 GCF_013731165.1 Rhagoletis pomonella | reverse complement strand
CTTTTGTAAAGCCTTTTTTCAGTACAATTTACGAAATCTTACGCTTATTTTACGAAGCACATTCGTAAATTACTGAACAGATCTCTGTACGAATAATTTTGTATATTGTAGGAAGGCATTCGTAATATTTACGTATGGTTTTAAAATTTACGAAATCTACATTTCTGTATTCGTACAATTTGCCTTATA
>NW_023459453.1:28815-45614 GCF_013731165.1 Rhagoletis pomonella | reverse complement strand
TAATAGTAAAACGAAGTATTTCAAAATATCAGTTTGGTGGGAAAACGCAATCAAAGTTTTATCAATTCATACAGTTCGTATACAAAAAGACACATGGGAAGACACATATCTTCGCCATATTTGGGAAGTTTGGTTATCTATTAGACTGAACATATTATACTTATCAAGCTTACTAATTGCCTAATGAATGCATCTCCAAAAACGTAAATTTTGAGTTGCATCACTATATTATTAAACGTGCGATATGTACTTATGTATATACACACAAATATTCATATGTACGTGCGTAAAACCCAGCAGGTAAACTCCAATTTGCAATGGTATTGTTTAGAATTCGTGCTTGTTTGACAAATTTAAATCAACTTGCTTTTCTGCTGTCCTGAGTGTCGCACTTTAAAATATAATAAAAACGCAAATATTCGTTTTCTTGCATATTATCTCGAAGACTGCAGCTTACAATATCTCCCCAGTTCATTCATAAATGTAATACCAATTACTAATTTTAAGTATATTACAGATATGTAGACCATTTTCCTAGATCCGCTGATTTTCCCAAGATATTTTCATTTTAAGCTTGCATTATGAATAAAAAAAATCTAACTTTAACATGGAAAATGTTACTCATACGCCATGTACGACTATGTACGAGTATGTCCATTAGGCATATAACAAATGTTGACGAAAAATTTGGCATACCACCACGTGGTGGCAAATATTGTACAAGTAATGAATATCACTTTTTTAGGTGATTTCGGTTCAAAAACGTTCCGCGCAAAAATGGATTTCTAAAAAAAGTCAGATTTTTTTTTAATTTTTTTAATATTTTTATTTTTACATTTTTGTCAATTGTTATATGAAATAAGTTTTAAATTTAAAGTATGTGATGATTTACACAATGGTAAAATGTCTTGCACAATTTTAATTGCACGCTCTGCGCAGATGTTACTTCGCTGAACTTCCTCAATAGCTGATGGTTTATTTACCCAATGTCTGAGAAAACATTCATTTGCTTTTGTGAAGCCGGCCAATGATTTCTGTAGTGTGGCGAAATTATTTTTGTTGAAAGTATGATCGGAAAACCAGATTTCGCTCCAAGCACCGCACACAAACTTACAAATAGAATATAATTGCAAACGATATTCAGGAATAAGTATAAAGGCTAAAAGTGCCAAAATAGCTCTAGAATTCCAACGGGCATTACTGAGTGCTGGTATTGCTTTAAATTTTATGTAGGGAAAACGTTCATTTTTCTCGAAGTATTTAAAAGATTCGACCAATTCATATAAGTATTGCATGTCGTTTCGCCATTTAATGCTTTTAACCTTAATACACTCTTTATTTTGTTCATACTCTTTTTTTAGATCATCGTAGTTTTCTATTAAATGTGCTTAAAATCACACAACTGAAGTAAAACTTTGTTTCGTCATCTAACGGGAAATCATTCAACTATCGTAATCTTTCTTTTATCATTCTTGCATAGAGAACATTAAATAAAAGAGAAGAAGTATGTAACTACGCTCTCGTCTCGTCAGATGTAAAGACATTGTCGCGCGCACAGCTGTGTTATTATTATTTGACTATGCGAGTTCTTGAATAAATTGCTTTTTCTTTTTAAAATTTTTTAATATTGAATCAGAATTTTCTGAAGAAAAATTAGTTTGGGGTGGGTGGGCCACTTCCCTTAGGTCCATTAAAAGGCGTTTGGAATAATAGGAAGATTATTAGTTAAATAAATATCTATTATTATGAAGAAAAACGTGTACACTGTACAAAACTGTGCTGATAAAAAAGTAATTTCGTTTTGCGCGGAAACTTTTTTGCAATTTCGCAAAAAAAAAATAATGGGGGTTCATACTTTTTTATGCTCTATTCGACTATGGTATGCCGTTTTTCGTATTTGCAAAAATTGTAAAAAGTTATATGCCTAATGTCCATGTACATGTATGAGTAACATTTTTTCATCCAAAAGAATTGCTACGCATTTTCCTCTGCCATTCACAACTTTCTTATTTATCCGTAAATTTTCTTCGTTAGTAGCATATTTCTTTTTGCAAACGAGCAGGCTTTCATACAAATGAAATGAATTTACAAAAGATAAAATTTGAAATTTTTCCTTAAAATATTTTATATCTTGGGAAAATGACTTGCGCCCAAATCGCGGCATTCGCTATTTAACCCTACTCGAATCGAGATTTGATTTTGAGATCACGGCGTTCGAAAGCGACAATTTAAATTGTATTGGGGCGAATACAGCTGTTATTTTATTCGATTCGTTTCGAAACGAGTAATAAATGGATCACGAATGTCGTGATTCGGGCCCAGATCTAGAAAAGCAGAATACGGATTTGTAATCCACGACTCAAATGTAAGTGTTTCGGCGTTTTTTTTTTCGTTCCAAAACTTGGGATTTTCCCTACGGTTTAAATAAATTTTGGCCTTAGAACTAGTGGGTAACACTATAGTAGTTTTATAAAATGTATGTTTGTGTTAATTTTTGTTTTAGTTTAGTTTTTGTTAAATTTAGTTTAGATTTTCAATCAATTTATGTTTTGAAAATGGCCTTTGGCTAGTACATTTACCTTGATCGATGGGCACAAGCGCAGAATGATTTTTGCATCTACAAACATAGAATGTAAATTGTACTCATTACAATGCAACAAGAATACATTCATACTGCTGCTTTTCAGATTTTTCATGACAACGTAGAGTGTAAATCCCGAGAATCATCCTTTACAAGGGTTAAGACAGCATATTGAGCAAATTAGCTGTGAAACTAATCTTTTGGACTCTACAAAAGCTTGTGAAGACTTCTGTAGCAATACTCTGGGTCATAGTTGAACTTTGCAGAGGTTCGCCACTCGAACTAAAGCTCTCGAGGGCTAACCTATGTTAGGTTAGGTTACGGTGGTTGCCAGTTTGTGATGCCACTATTTACGAACTCTTTTTCCTTTCCTTTTGTTTTCCATATGAAAGAACCACCTTGCATATCGTTGAAGGTCGAGGACGTCAACAGTGTCGAGGTCAGCCAAACTCGGAAAAGCATATTCACCAAAAATAGCGAGTCTTGACCCTGCTCTGTACTCTCCATCTCCTCCTCGTCCATGCGGATAACACAGAAATCGTTAGCGGGGCAAGCCTTCGCCTAGCGTGCAGTGTCCTGTAATTATACCGACAACTATGCTATAAGAGTTTTGGGATCATTTCACATTAACATAAGACCAGATCTGTTTCGTAACGGAACATGTTGATTATGTCACGCATAGTTCATTGGCCAATTCAATCAACTAGGTTTCAGTCGGCACGCAGTCGGCATAGTACGCATAGCTTACTGAGCGTAGGAAAAATATTGTTAAAGGCGCTCTCTATGTCCAGAAAGATACCTTTGGTAAATTTCTTCAAGGCAAGTCCTGTTTCAATTTAGATCACGGCTTTGCCTTCAGAATAAGCATTTTGACTTGTCAGATATGTGCGTCGAGAAGTCTTTTTTTTTTAGAGTTTTAAGAAGAAAGAACGTTAGACTTGTTGGCGTGAATTCACTGAATTAGAGACCCTTCCTTTCTTTGGTATAAATATTACCCTAGCATTGGTCCATCCTCTAGAAATGTGGCAAGGACTGAGGCATGTCTTGAAAGTTTTAGCAAGCAGTGGGGAGAAAAGGTCAATCGCTTCCTAAATTTTGGCGGGGAATATGCCATCCGATTTCGGAGATTTTTGAGCTTTAAAGGTCCCAAAATCTCCTTCCACCTTTTCTTTTTGCACGGTGCTCTCTACTGAGTGCTGTGGAAGATATGTATCTTTATTTGGTGCACCTACCATTGATTTTAAAGCACACCCAGGGAAAAGGATGGCCATGAGAACCACTAGCGTTTCGCTGCAGGAGGTGGTCCATTCACCGTCAGGCTTTTGGATATAGTTTCGGGCAAATGGAGTTTTAGAGGGTATCTTCCTTAGCCGGTTGGCCCCAGAGGTTCCCCCAATATTGCCGCAGAAATTTTTCCTAGATTCTCTATGGGCTGTTAGTACTGAACTATTGAAAGCTTTAAAAGCATCCCTTAAAAAATGGCAAGATCCAGTTCGTTTTCTTTAAAGAGTTTCCTGCTGGTTCTTCTCAGGAAGGAGATTTCCGAGTTCCTCCATTGGCGTCTCCTTTTACCCCCTGGACGTACTTTTGGGGAGGAGTATTTAAAGCTATTTTTGAGGATGAGTCTAGCTTACCGAAAGAAAGAGGCTTTCCCACTGGAGAGTGCGCATCCTCAGTTCTTAACGGGGTATCGAGAGCTCCATTTTATGTTTGGTCCAATCCAATCCATTACACCACCGCCGGTTCACTATTATTGGATTTTCCTGCGTGGAACTTGGTTGGTATTTTCATATTCATAGGAAATCGTCCCATACTTTTCGTCTAGTTTTAATGCAAATATATAAGTGGCTTCGTTCTTGTTACCTTATTTCACAGATTGCTTGTTAGTTCTGAACTAGTTCCAAGCGAGACAAGTGTGTACATTACACGGCTGAACTGTTTACACATATTTCATAACAAGCATATGTATGTATATACGCATAACATATACATACGCAAAAGTGCATATCTGTGGCATCTTGATAAAAACAACTTATCACGAGTTAGGTGAGTTACGCTTTAGAGCTAAATTTCATTAGTTTCTCAAACAATATTTTAACGACTAACTTGACATAGGTGTAGTTAAAGATGCTCTCTCAATTGAAGCTTAATAAAAACATAAAATTATTTGTGGATAACTTAATATATTTTTTAACCAAAGTCAAACCTTCTAAAGCCACTTAAGTTGTTTTATCCCAATTGCCATAGATAAATAGTACATATGTATATAAATACATACATATGTGTATACAAATAAGTATTGCAAAAAAGGAAAAACACTCGATTCACAATCATTAAAGTTGAGAGTTAGCCTAGTTAATGCCGATTCTTTATGTGTTTGCCAAAGCACACCACACATATGTTTTTGCATGTATTTCTTCTTGTAGCTGATCGATAAACATATGTAGCATGGATATTAATTTATAAGATATACATGCACATATATCTAAATGCATACGCCCAGCAAGAAACACGATTACCGCACATGGCATTTCATTGGCAGTATGTTCTAGCAAACTACATTACCTTTAAACGAGAAGAAAATAGAAAGCTTGAATATATTTCAAATTCGCTTTTGCATTCCTGGTAATGAATAATAAAATCCAAATACATTTTTAACATTGTAAGTCAATGGACACAAATGTGAGCTGACTCGATTTCCAGTACAAATTCTGGAGTTTGAACTCACTTTACCAGTGCAAATATTTAGATCGGGCTTAAGCCCAATTTTTATAAATGAGGGCCATTACCATTACACATTACCTGTAGAAGTAATTCCAGTTTTTTGTACTGGGCGCGTTTACGCGTGAATACAGAAATAAAAATAATAAAATTCTAAAGTGGGCGTAATTGGCAGCTACAGATTGAATGGTCACAAATATACGTACATACATATTTACATAGATAGTAAATGCATACATAACTACACCATATTAGGTGACTACCATATACATATGCAAATACACTTTAGTGTTTGCATATCATTTCATCATTGCTGAGTTATCTTGACATACACACATATGTACGTACATACATCATATTTTTTGCTGGAGTTGCTGACATACATACATATCATCACCAGCCAGGATAATGAGCTATGCACGTAACCCATGTAAGCTTGTACAATATTTAAGATGCTACTTAGCAGAAATTTTCTTTGAGTCGCGCTATTTATTCTGCTTCTCAAGTCTCGAGCTGTCTCATGTGCTGGCAAATATACGAACGACTGTTTGAGTGTGTTCTCACCTTTATTGTGTGCCCCTGTATGCGCCTCATCTCATTAATATCCTTGCTGCTATGTACATCTACGCCTTATGCTTTGCTTAATCGAGTAGTTGGTAGAGATTGCCTTCCCTTTAGCTTGTTTACTGCGAGAATCTCGATGACGTGTTAATTTCTCCATCTAATATTTTTTTGCTTCCTTTGGTAAGACGTCGTTAATGATTATCCGTGTAATCAGCACTTCCATATGACAGGCAAAGGTGTTGACGGAAGGCGTTTTCAGAAGCAAATATGTATTGCTACATGAGCAAATAAAAGATATATCTTGCAGCGTGAGATGGGATGAGAAACGGGTGTAGAAGAAAATGTAAACATCCTGCACTCCACACGTCCTGTTATCACACTCTGCAGGAGATAAGATTTGGCTTTACCCAAACGATAATTAATTGTGCCGTATTTATGTGTTTGATAACCTATCATAAGCAGTTTCGTAAGGCGTGAAATTCAGTTCTTGCTCTACCTAGGGCCCATTTCTGATGAGGATTTTAAATTCAGATCGATGATAATTTGGAAAGTTAACTATCAGGTATTTTAACTACATTTAAGTGGACAATGGCTATTTAAGTAGCAAGCGTGATTTGGAATGCCAACTTATAGATAACATTAATGTCATTTAATTTTTGATCGGAAATTGTCCCTTGGTAAAGAAGAAATAGTAAGTATATTCGCGACTGGTTTACTGATACGTCTATAATAATAATAATAGATTGGCGCTTACACATATGTTAGTGTTTGGCCGAGCTTCTCCTATCACCAATATAAGTAGAAAGCGATCCGATTTTGATAAACACCGGTTATTTGAAATATGATTTGATTGTAATAATTTTTAACACTTAACCTAATTTAAACACTGAGAAAAGAGTCAACTAAATATATTTCTCTCAACACAAGATTTGGTAACTATAACCAAATAATGTAACCATAACCAAATCATGTGTTCAGAGAAACCTATTTAGTTCACCTACGTTAGAATAGGTTAGGTTGAAATGGCTAGAGGTAATGGCTCCCTCTACATTAAAGTCAAGGACTGGCCCATTAAAATTTTTTCTCAGCGTAATAAAACAAACTTTCGCTACCTTAGAATAAGTACACTGAAAATAAAATCTGCGTAAATATAACGAAAACTTGCGTACATTTTACGAAAGTTTTCGTCATTTTGAGCCACGAAAGTTTTCGTTGATTGTACAAAACCGTTTTCGTCCATACTACGAAAATATGAGACATCAGATCTTAGTACATTTTACGACCGTATTCGTACTATTTACGAACGAATTTCGTACTACTTACTAAAGAATTTCGTACTATTTCTTTATTTTTTTACGAAATTTTTGTAAAATGCACAAAATAGTTCGTATATTTAACGAAATTATTTTCCTAAAAACTGCGGTTGTTTCTTAGAACCGATTGCTTTCATTCACCACACTGTAAAAAACATAAGACGAATTATAACACAACACTTTTATTTTGCTTTTATTCCTAATTTTAAGCGTTTTTCTTTAACAAAATGTTTTGCAATGTTTTATATGGAGGTACTTGGCAGATTCGCAGCTTCTTCGGCGTTTGTTTCCTTTCTCGACTATAAATTAAAGGAAAATTATAAGGCGTCTGAAAGGCAAGTTTCAGTGAAAAATCATAAATATACTTACTTAAAATTTCATTAAGTAGTGCGTCTGTTCTTGGCTTGGGCTTGCCGTTGATAGCTAACTGATGAAATTGCCTATTTATGAAGTCCCACATTGCAGAGCAAGGCTCAGCATGGGCGATGTTAAAAACATTGTATGCTTAAAGCCAAATAGTAGTCTCGCAATGACACGCAGTACATAAAAATATGATGAAATATTAAACTGAAGGTAATTTAGTATATTGTACGAAAATATTCGTCTGTATAGGAGGGTTGTTTAACTAAATTTTAATTAAAGGAATTGGTATGTGAATAAGGTATCGCTGTATGGGTGTCATACAAAAGAGGTTTAAGAAGGTAGTAGTTTGGAAATATTTTGAATAGGGTTGCCACCTATTTGAGAAATCTAATTGAACTATTTTATACCCAAGTTATATGAAATATCAACGATGGATGTCAAATGAAAGAGCTTCAAGAAATACTTCGTTTGACAATTTAGAACATTTTTCATGTGTTTGAGGGTTGCCCCAGTTGAAAGGTCTAAACTAAAATTATTTAATAAGTTAAATGAATTACTAACCGATGGTTAGCAATGGAAGTGGGTTTAAAATCCTTTATTTAAGAACTATATTTATTAAGGTTGCCACGTGTTTAAATAATGAATTTCCACTTAATTCATCAGTTACATGAAATATTTATAACAATGTCAGACGAAAAATATTTAAGGAAACTTTAATTCGAAAATAGTTTTTAAGAAGGTTGCCGCCTGTTTTGAAAGTGGTATTTCGTTTAATTATACAAAAGTTACATGAAATTTTAAAATATGGTTATCAAAAGGAACGAGTGTTAAGAAATCTTTAAATTGATCTTTTGAAAAAATAAGATTAAATTATTTAATATGTAAGTTAAACGGATTGTCTAAAGATGGGTATCAATCGAAATGGGTTTGAAAATAGTTTATTTCTAAACTGTATTTACGAGAGTTGCCATGTGCTTAAAAAAATTAAATTCAATTTAATTCAACAGTTAATTGAAATATGTATAACAATATATAATACTTTTAAAGAGGTTTCCACCTGTTTGAAAATTAATTTGTTTTACTTATACGAAAGATACATTAATGAATTATCAAAATATTAGTGTCAAACGAAACAGTTGTAAGAAAACTATAGTCTGATAATATTTTTAATTAGAGTTGCCATCTATTTTTTTGAAGGTCATCACATCTGCAACGTTATTTCGAATTTCCACAAACTAATAACGAAATCAAAGGCAATAGTAAAAGAAGTGAAGTGAAGTCTGAAGTCTTAAGACGAGTTACAAATAAATATGATGCTACTACTGCCACTACTACTACTTAGGGTTCGGGCAAAATCTTGAACTAAGGCTCATCTGTATTTATATTACTGTATTGTTTGTCAAGCCGTCATCACAATGGGGTCTAAAGCATCGTTCTTTTTGTATGTCGCAAATCTACGGCTTAGGGATTCCAAAAGTATTATAATAGTCGTATTACAAATTGTCTCACTCTCAAAAAATATGCTGATGTTTTTCGAGTCCTCTACACATATATTTAATGGTTAAAAATTTACAATGTAAGACAAAACGAAATCTAGGACACCCTTAGCAGTCGTATTTACATTGGTTTGCTCCTATACCGCTCCATATAGCATTGCAAGGTGCATACACATATTCCATACTTTTTTTTTGTATCTCCCTGTCGGAATTAATAAGGCAGTCTCAACCAATTGAAAAAGTTATTGGAAATAAATTACAATTAAGTATTCCCGTCAGCCATTACACATTTTTTTCCAGCCAAATGCATTTGAAAATTATTTAAATCATAAGCATAGTAGTTTATTGAAAACAAATTAAAATGTCTGGCTGCAGAGGTGCTTGCCGAATAAACAAAACAATTTAAAACCACACGAAACAATCGATATACTCACGAAACTACGGGTCAAATATAGTAAAACTGCGGTTTTAATTTTTCACTCTATTTTTTTTTTCAAAGGACTTTGAGATTTTAAAGATATGATTAATTCAAAAAAGCATTTAACAAGTAAAAAAGTCCAAGTTCGGGCGGAGCTGAACATTAAATACCCGACGCAAGTATTAAATATAGTTTGTTTCACCTTTCCGCAAACTACCACAACATGGTAAGCATTTTCAGCCATTTGGTAAATTGTACCAAGGTCAAAACTGTGCCGTTACCAAGATATACACATGTAATCATAAGTGGGCGTGGCTACGCCAATTTTCCAAAAATTTATAATATTCTTATTTTTCGTCTAAAATTATTGTAAATATCAATTTTGAGTGAATAATCTTCAGTAGGTACTAAAATATCGCAGTTTTCGTATTTCTGAAAATTACCGATATATGGGAGGTAGGCGTGGTTATTGTCCGATTTTGCCCATTTTCAATACCATCTGTCCTTCTGCACGAAAGAAGTACACGTACTAAGTTTCGTTAAGATATCTCGATTTTTACTCGAGTTATCGTGTGCAAAGGCGGACGGACGTACGGACAGACAGTCACCGCTTAATTGATTTCTTGTTTCATTCTGATCATTTATGTATACATTTGTCTATACCTATCACGATTCGTTTTGTCTGCGCTCGGGTATAAAAAAAAAACAGTGCAATGTAGAATAACAATATAGGCACCAAGTTTATTTACTTAAGTTGGTTTACAAGGACGAATAAGCATTGAAAATGCGCTTTTAATAAATTTAATCTTTTTAAGTTTATAAAGTTTGCAGGACGAAATTTGATGATGAGGTCATGGTATATTAGTCCTCAAACAATAATTAAAAAAAAATTACAAATGATCAAGGATATTTAATCACACAATTTGTAAAGGACATTTTCCATACCCATTCGTCCTTATGCACCAAAAAATTTATTCTGTTATAATTCTACAGAATTTTTTCTTTTATATGATACTCTTGTTGTTATGCTATATTGCACCGAATTTTTTTAATAATTTTTAGAAATAATCATATTTTTTAAATTTACAAGTCCTTTAAACAAAAATCTTGACACCAGAGATAAAAACTAAGTACGCAATTTTACTATAATTTACCCATAGTTTCGCGATTATATTCATATTTTTGTGTGTAAAATTTACTGTCGCACGGTGTGATATAAATTTTTGTTTTGTGTCTTCGAACTATGGAAAATCATCTGCGAAGTGCAGAACGAAAACGTATTCAAACAAAAGGTACTGATTTTGAATTTCTTTAAATCAAGTGCATTTTAAAGTAGTTAAAATCAAATGCTTGCTTCTAGGACATCGCTATGTTAATAAAGTCATTCGGTTACAAGGAAGAATTTCAACTTCTTATAGTTAGTAAAAAGTACTTATTAAATTGGTTTTGAAGTAGTTGAATTTACGACATTTATGTTTATGGGTATCCTTCCCTACGTTTGCAATATCTCATGTACATATGTATGCAACTCCAAACGACTAATCACAACATTTTGTTACTTGTGGAATATAGTTTTCATTCGATAAATACATATGTAGTATGTATAGTACATATGTGTATATATATATTTAATTATGTTTATTATTAATTGTTTACTTAAAGCGTCCGTGTAAGTTTTAACAGATGGCGCCTGAAAGTTTGAGTTTCAGATTTTGTTATTCAGAAATGCTACTGAAGCGTTAATTTGTAAATTAACACCTAACATTATGCTAAGTAGTTCGTTATGCGTCAATGCGCTACTAATAACACTGTGCGACAGCCAAAAAAAAAGGATTCTGTGTAGCAATTAGTAGTATTTTGTCCCTTAACATGCATTTTTTTGCAATGTATTGAAGTTTTCCTAATTTGGTATCAAATTTAATATTCCATATTTTTGTGGAACATTTTATCCTGTTAATTCTCACCCGTCTTTGCTATTTTGACGGCTGTTGGGGTCTAATCTAGTAGTACTTGAACTTTCCCCTTCTTGTTGGCCTACTGATCTGAAATTTCGTACACACCTGTAGTTTTGACGACAATACCATTGTGTATGTTCGGTATCATTGTAGATCCAAGATGGCCGCAGCCACAAAATGGGGATTTTATATTTTTTCACAATACTTTCAATATGGTCATCAAACGAGAGTGTTTGACTAGTCGGAAAAACGAACAGTTTGAAAAAATTACAGATCCAAGATGGTCTCAGCACAAAATGACGGATTGCATATTTTTTAATCACCCAAAGATCGATATCAAATGAAAGAGCTTGACAAATAGAACACAAATAGCCGATCGTACAGTTTAAATAGTCAAAACAAGAAGGGCAATTTTTTTTATTGCAAGTTTAACTCTGTCATTTAAACTAAGTTTAAACTCATTGTGCAGTTTTTAAGCCAAATGCCAAAAGGTACTTTAAACTAAATTTAATCGCCCAATCTGGCTGGGTTAAACCGAGTTTAAACTATCAGCTGTTAAGTTGTATTTTTTTGTATTCAGCTGCCAAAATTTAGGTGAAAGAGGGGGACAAAAATTTAAATTGTTTGCGAAATACACGAAGAAAAACTCACTTGTATAGTGGCACATATGTACATAAATAAACGAAATGATCATAGTTAAGATGAAAATTGTGCACAAGAAAATTAACAGACGCATCTTAAGTTCGTGCATAGGGAAATTTGGTTGGGCAACACATGGAGCACCTAACAAATTCTTTAAAGTTCAGTCTATAATCTTAAAGAACTTTAAACGCGATCGTATCTAAAGTGAAAATAAAAAACTTAAGTTTTTTATCTGCATAAATAAATAAGATGTTGCCCTACAAAACAACTAAACTAAGAATCAGTCTTAAACCCGTGCTGAAAAACTGGTCAGTAGTTTAAACTTAGTTTAAATTTATACTGAGTTTAACTTAACTTCGTTTAAACTAAGTATCAAATCAAACGAAAAAATATTGTTAACTTATACTAGTCCGCTTGGTTTTAATGTATTGCCTGCTGTACCATTTTAATTGGGATGCCATATCGGATATAGGATTTGTTTCTAAAATAAACTGTGTTCTACTTGTCAAGTTTTTTTTATGTGATACCTATTTTGAAGGGATACAAAATATGTCACCCGGCATTTTGTGGTGGCAGCCATCTTGTATTTGAATTTTCTTATGCTTTACTGCATTATACTTGTCAAGCCTGTCATTTGTTACCCATATTGGGAGGGTTGAGAAAAAATATATTCGGCCGTTTTGTGGCGGCGGCCATCTTAAATTAACATGTTTAATGATACCAAATGATACCAATTGTATTGTAGTATTGTAGTCAAAAGTGCAGGTGTGCACCGAATCTCAGATCAATAAGTCAACAGGAACGATGGAATTTCAATTACGACCCATTCGGGTGAAAAATAGTAGATTAAAATGTTCCAGAAAAATATGGGTCAACTTGAGACCAAATTAAGAAAACTGCAATGCACTATAAAAAGTCAAACTTTCAGGGGAAAACGGCAGCTGGTCCAATAATCACCCTCCTCTTTAATATTTGCAATACACGCTCCTGCATTTTTTTATTTGTCTCATTTTGTTGCAGAGTGTAACTATTTTTTTGTAACTGTGGTGTGGTGATCACATTAAGTTTTATTAATGCGGTGAGATGAAGACGAACTATTATGAGGTGTTTAAATAATGTATTTAATTACACACGCCAGATTTAACCGGAGCAATGAGAAAAAATTGTGAGCGACAAAAAAAGAGCGAAGGGTACACCCCTCTAAACTTTAAAAGATAGTATTTAATTAAATTAACATACTAATCAGCATTTTCTTTATGACCTACATTCTCTAAAAAGATTTCTTTCTACTTGGTCAGGCGGTTTGTTCCAAAGGATTTTTATCTCTCAGTTCTTCATTACTTGATTCAAAATATTTTATTGAATTCTAGAATCGTGCGCGCACAGCCTCCTCGTTTCAACTGAAGTCAGTATATCCAGTAAAAAATCTGTGGTGAAGTTCTTTATGAGGATAAATATTAGGTGAAAATATTAGGTAGCACACAATTTCTTACACACATGGTTGCTTTTCAGCACTAATTAAAGAAAATTAAGAAATATTTGAAAAAAATCATATAGTGCATTAATTGTTTAAAATAATGCAATATAATTTATTTACTATGATTAATAATTATAAAAAATGTTTTAGAACCACTGTTTAATGTTATATTTGATACAAATTAATATTGCTGCTTGGAGCGCTCTGAGCATTGCCGCTGAATAATAGTATTACCTAGAAATGCATCCCTGGTCCTTGTTCTTGCTGCATTGCATTGCGATGAATTCACATTTTTTAGAAATTTCGCAACAGAATAAAATGAAGGAAAGTATTTTGGTTGCTAATTTTTGCTATTTCTATTGTTTAATTTAAATTTATTTCTTTTCAGGACATGCCGTATGCTTCAGTTTTTCGTACAATAAAGCTTTACAAGACTTTATAAGTATCTGACTTAGAAGGCCGGCTCCGCGGTGGTATAGTTCAGCTGGTAGTTCGTGAGATCAGCCATATGTACATATGTATGTGCATACTAAAAGGTTAATACAAAAGTCGTGCGTATATTTATTTTAAATATTTTTTTTTGCAGTAAATGACTTTTTTTCGGAATAAGTGGGACGTGTTTCCATGTCGAGCACCTGACAAACTGGTCTATCTCTTTGCCATCAGAAATCTGCCTCTCGTACCTTTCAGTGACATACTAACATCCTTTTCTGTTAAGCATGCTTTAAGGTCTCTCCAAGGTAACTGTAAAGGTACAAAACCGTGGAGCATCAAGAGCGGTGCCAGGCGCCCGTACAACACACAGCGAATGTTGCATTAGGTTTATTTAGCTATTTTAATTCATTTTCCGTTTCCAAGCAAGCAGATTTCCCACGCTATTGATTGAGATCTCTTTCACGTTCCCACTGATGAATAACTGGTAATGGGTCTAATAATCGCGTTGTATGTGCAGTAGGGTGGTCCAAAAACAGTAAAGTCGGAATTGTAATGCTCTCACCCCTAGGATTGTTCTATATCGAAAAAAGTCTACCCCTATTTTTTATTTTGAAATCAAAACATATTTAGAGGTCACTCAAAGCGCTCAAAGTTGTCCATGTATTTTTATATGGAAAAAAAAAATTTTGGTAGAAATGGTATAGAATTTTGGAAAATCAATATTTTTCGATCCGGAAACTCGGGTTCTCCTCAGGAGACTTTCAATAACAATACCCAATTAATTATTTAACCATTTTTTAATACTAACGATTTTTTATTCGTCGCCCCATTGCATTTTTCGAGGTTTTTGTGGGTTTTTGGCGGACCTATAAATTACAGTTGCGATCAAAAAATTGTTAAATAAACAATTGGGTATTATTATTGGGAATCTCCTGCGGATTAACAGAGTCTTCTAGTAGAAAAATATTGATTTTTAACCAATCTATACCATTTCTGTGAAATGTTGTTTTTTCCCATATACATACATAAAATACATTGAAAACTTTGGGCGCTTTCAAAATAACAAAATACTTTTTTTCGGTATAGAACAATGCTAGGGGCTGAGAGCATAAAAATTTCGACTTAACTTTTTCACATTCATTTTTAGGCCACCTTAGAGTGCATATTAATTTTCGTCAATAATTTCTTTTAAGACTGTATTCTTGAACACCTTACATATATCGCAACTCAAAATCAGCCATTCTGAGCGCATGTATATCATGTTCGATTTTTTTAACAAAATGAAAATTGTGCTCCAGCACTTGCTGAAGGTTAGATAAAAGGTCTGTTATCATTTACATTAAGTGACTTTTGAAGTGCTTGTGCGATATGTACACATGTATGTATGTATGTATAGACTAAAAATTGCTTGAATTTTACTCCTCCAAAACACGAAAAAACAACATTTTACAAAGTATGGGATAATGAAGTTATTTTACTGCTTTGCTGAACTTTCCTTGAAACATTGCGAAAGATTTTTTTGATAACTAAGGTGGAAAATTACCTCAAAGACTTGAATTTTATTGTCGACTTTCGTCAAATACTGTTTTATTTAACTTCTCCAGCATATAATTGCATTTTTTAAGTTGTTCATTCAAATAAATCAAGGAACTTTCCCTTTGCAAATTTTGCGGTGCATCGGTGCGTGCTAATCCGTCTCAACCCAACCTTAAAGTCAATGACCGCACAAAGTGCAAAACTCGTCAATAGCTGTTTTTTTCTTAAAATTCTTTACTTACACTCAATTGTGGTTGGTTTGCATGCAGGTGAATAATTGTAAATGTACTTATTCTCCATTAATGTTTACCTCATTTCGAGAAAAAAAAGTGGGCGATAGTTTATTTAAAGGGTGCACTTAAGTGTTTCATTTCTGCAGCTGTGCTTTGTATGATTTTTCTCCCCTTTATTTTTCAAAGCTCTGTGCGTGAAAACTCAAGCAGCAGCAGGGCTTCAAGCACATTGCTGTCAGAAGGACATTCATAAAAAAAGTGTAGACTTTGAACAGCGCATGATGGTAGAGTTTAAAGAGATTTTGCCAGACAGCATGATATTTAAGTACGGCAAAGTCTGAGAAAATTGTATGCTTGCATACGTATTTAAAAGAAAGTTTTTTTGAGATTATGTATATTGTATTTTAAGGTCGACATAGTAGCCTAAGGCGTGCTGGATCCTCTACAAAAACTTTACATATCTCAACTAACCTCAAAAGTTCAAATCTATGTGAAAACTTATCCACATGTATGTACATACATATGCAATTTCTGCAACTCTTTTTCGTAAACCATACAAAGTTTTGGCCAAGCATGTTGCGTCTATTGGCAAGTTACTTGAAGTTGCAGGCCTGTATATGTACATATATAAATACATACATATGTATATATGGGGCCCTTTTATCTTAACAAAATTTCTTAGGTAGTTCAAAGCACACAAATTACAAAAGTACTCAAGTGGCCGCAGGTACGACACATCCATTGAATTTGCTCAGCTCGAACATTTGTTTGTCCGTTTATTTGCGGCAACCCTGACATTCTCCACAGCCATGTTTGTTACTTGTGCGCTGTTGTTTTTCTGCAAATACCACTAGAAAAATATTTTCTTCCGCATACAAATAACCAACGAATCCGTTGTAACATTAAGTCCGCAAGTTCTTCCCCTTCTCTACACTACGCCATTCGGTATCCTGTTGCATTTACTTTGCTTTTGCATAGACGTAAGTTTATGTCCTTCACATTTGCATGTTTGAATCTTTCGACATATCTTCGATATACATATGTACAAACTTTTATACATTCCTA
>NW_023459453.1:24909-28715 GCF_013731165.1 Rhagoletis pomonella | reverse complement strand
CAGAAACGATGTGATAAAGGTTCAATTACACTGTAGGGCAAATCTCAAGTTTTTAAATGGCACAAAAAACGCCGAAACACGTAAACTTAATTTACGTTGTAGATTGCGAATCTGTATTCTGTTTAATTTTGATGAAAAAAATAAAATTTTAACAGGGTAAAAAATTTAAAAATTAAATTTGTTTTTTATTTTTCATTTGTATTTATATTTCTTTTACAAAAAAATCATGCTACTAACGAAGTTAATGCACCTGGGCCATACTGAAGAAGTGAAACTTACGTTACACGTCTAGTTTGTCTCATAATCAATATAGCCAAGTTAATTTTTTGAAATTATTCAGGAGAGACGAAAAATATATGTAGTTTCGCAACATCTCGCAGTTTGCATCAAACACTGAATTATGAAAAATATTTACTTTGCACTTTTTCACCTTTAGGTTGCGATATGTGTTTCATTGGTTTGAAACGGTAAAACGGCAGGCTAGTTCTTATAGTGTTATAAGCCAGAGGTTATATGTTATCTTTTCTTTATCTTTATCCATACATCTCACCTTTTCATTATAATTACGTTTATCTTAATCTGTTTTCATTTTTCTTAATACTCTCCTTTATCCTGGTCTTCATATTTTTTATCTTTATTTTATTTTTCATATTCACCATCCCTTAGACTTCTCCCTTATTTTTATCTTCCAAATCTTCGCTTTTATCTTTTTCTTTATCTAGTTCATATTCACCTAGATGAGTTGCGATATCGTGATAAGATGTTATGTGATGTGATATGATGTCAGGTAATACAATGCGATGTGATGTGATTTGTGATGTTATAGGATGTGATGTGATAGAATCTTATGCCATGTGCTGCCACATCGTGTGATGTCATGTGATATTAGAACAATATCGATTATTATATCTATAACAATATCAATAAATATGTTTCTTTCGACTTTAAAATCCCGAAACAGTCTTGAAAATCCTGTTTTCTCCCTAAAATCTCTAAAGCCCCGAAAAGTTCCCAAACTGAGGTGAGGTGAGTTGGTGGTGAGTTTAGGTGAGATGTGGTGAGTATGGATGTAATGAACTCAGTTGTAGTGGATTTAGATGGGGGGAGTCTATGTGTCTTTCTTCCACTATCTTTACTTTTATCGGCATCCTCACTCTTATTTTTTTCTTCATATTAACATTTATTTTTTCCTTTTTGTTTATTATTTTCTTCATCTACATCCGGCTTTCCCAAAGTGGGTGCCGTATGCCTGGAGTGCCGCTATTGGCTACAGTATACTACAACGCAAGCGGTTTGATCAAACTTCAATATTGCGGCCAGAAAATCAAAAAATTTAGAGTTTTTACCTTCAGCGGCAATACAAATGGCTTGCAGAAAGGGATATTTCACTTGGTTTTTCAAGCCGCTTGTGCGGTGTATTTCGCTCTTAAGTGTAGCTCCCCAGTACGTTTTGTCAACGAAAAATTTAATCTGAAAAGTATAAGAAAAATAGCTTAAAATGAACCCTTTTCACAACAACTTTCGGTTTTTGTAGACCTAATCTGCGTTGTGAATTTTTTATTTTGCAACTTGACGAAAGTACCGACGTAGTGGGACTTAACGTTCTTCCCGTGTTAGTGAGGAACCATTCGCAATGCAAATCGAAGAAGAACTTTTGATGAGCGAAGGACTTGAGACTTACACCACTAGCGGCGAAATTTTCAAAGCTATCGACAAACACCACGAGAAGTCACTGTATGATCCGTCGGTATTCCCTGGCGATTAGGAAGATACCGCCAATAGATTTAAAACCCATATTGGATGATAACAGAGGCCTGCGAAATTGAACTACATCTTTGGTTTTTTCTAGTACGAAGGGATTTTTTTATGGTGGCATTTATATTTTTGAATTTCTAGCAATTTGCACCAAACCCCATAAATAAACAAAGTTAATCAGAAAAACGTATGTAACTTCAAAGTTAACGCTAAGAAAATTGATAACAGCCGGTTTCACCAGCAATTTAAATGGAAAATGATTTTTTATTTTTTGTCAATTTCCATATAAAATTCAAGAAATTAAAACCATTTTTCACTTAAATTACTTCCGTGAAATTGGCTGTAAAGTTATTTTCTTAGCGTCAACGCGCATTACCAGCGTTAACTTGGAAGGTTTAGAAAAAACCCTTGTCGAATATTTCCCAACATTGACTCTGAGGATGTCTAGAGCTGGATAACAAAACCTTTTTCATGTGACCCGAAAAGTAAACCTACTGAGGCTTTTGAAAACCTTCTGGTCATCAGTGAAGACAGCACTTTGATTAATAAATACTACGAAGGGAGCCAAGAGAGTTCTGGATGCAAGTGTCTGCAGAAAACATTGCTGTTGGCAAGACTGCATTAAAAATATTAGTGACTTTTACTTTTACATTTCTATGTAAGACTGCATTTTCAACCAATTCTTACATAAACAAGTAATTTTTAAGCGAAAAAAAGCGACTTCGCTTCCCATATAAAAACTTAAGATTATCGTTAGTCTCTTCATTATCCAATGATCGGATTTAAACCAAACTAGAATGGAGCCACCTCTGAGGTAACACCTCAAACCTATGCCAAAGCTCCTATGAAACTTAAAGGAAATAATGAAATCATCCAAACAATTTCAGTCCTCACATTAAAGGTAAAGCAGCATAAAGTTTTCATTGTTTTTTCGTGTTGTCGTAGACATTTGAAGAGTAGAAGTGCCGCAAAATTTTTTTAGCACAACAAGGGTGCTGCGGTGAAAAAAGTTTGGGAACGCCTGATCTACATATTCCCCTTCACCTTTACCTTCTTTTTTAAAAAAGACTTATTTAAAAACTATTTTTAAAAAAGATTTATACTTAAAAGCGTTTGGCTTTTTCTTTTAAATATTTTTTTTTATTTTGATAAATCTAATGAAATAATTGCTACCAATTTTTGGTCAAACCATAAGATTGCTGAATTGTAATGTAAAAGTTCGCCTTATTTTGCTTCTACTCAAGCACAATTTGTCGCCAATGATGTAAAGTCCTCAATGATTTGCAATACAAAATTTTAACATTTTATCAATTTCTCCAGTATCTCGGGATATACATAATAAGCAGATTGATTAATTTAATGGATACTTTGCGAGAGATTTCTTGTTATGCATATGTTAAAAGAATTCATGCACACATACTTTTTTGGTATATCTATGAATATTGTTTCCTTGCGAAAACATTTACCAGCACAATTTCACTTCGTACATTTCAAAGCGCCTAAAAGCATACATGGCACGTATCTCAAATGCAAACCGGCAATGTGCTGCGGAACAGACGCAAAAAACAGCGAATGTCAGAGCACAAATTTAGAGAGACAACACCAACTTAGTGCGGGTTAAGTGCAGCTACTCAACAGATGCACTGCTTATTTCCTTGGAAGCTCTGGAAAGAAGTTGCAGCTGTAATGTTGCGTAGCAGCTTACATGGCGAGCTTGCGGCATATGTTTAAACCACTTGTTATCCTTTAAGGATAAGGCGCATTACCAGCAGCGCTAACAAGTTACTTAGGTAGATGTAGAAAGGATTGTGTTTGTTTAAAATGGTGAGGGAAAAGGAAGCCGAGGGGGACATGAAGGACACACATGAGCGCTTGTGCATGTTAGTCTTGTGTCTGCCTGGCGGCAAATTTCAACATACACATTCCCTTACATCAAACATACGCCAGCAATGAGGGACACATCTACACACATATCACACACACAAGCACATTTAAATTCAAATATAGGAATGTATAAAAGTTTGTACATATGTATATCGAAGATATGTCGA
>NW_023459453.1:11281-24809 GCF_013731165.1 Rhagoletis pomonella | reverse complement strand
TCGACATATCTTCGATATACATATGTACAAACTTTTATACATTCCTACCCTGTGGGGAAAATCTCTAGTTCTGAACTGGTGCGCTTCTAGTACATTTAGACCCAGTACTGGTTCGCGATAAATCTCTTTTGAATGCAAGCAACTGGCGAATTTAACATGGCGATGTCCTAGGAAGTGTCAATTGCCCCCCGCTGCATCCCATTTTCGATAGTTCCGAACTAGTTCTAAATTCTATAGTTCCGAACCAGTTCTAAAATCGGCAGACGAAAGAAAAAAGTATCATGATTTTTCAATCTTTTTGGTTCTTCCGTGCGTGCGATTTTAAGTTATTTTGGAAGGAATGCGTTTTCAATTTGAAATTAAATTTATTTGAATGATTGTAAGAAATGAACGTTTACATACCTTTAGCTGTAGCTGAGTTTGCAGAGGTGCTCGCTGTTATTTCTTAGATTCCAGACGGTCCCAAGATGTTGGAATGTTAACACAAATTTTAGTTTTGTATTACCAAGCTATGAGAAAAGCATCTGCGAAGCACAGAATAGAAGCGTATTTGAACGAAAAAGCCGCCGAACACATATCTATTACTACGTTTATGCGCATGCATAAGTCGCTTTAATTCATTTCGCCACGATTCAAAACATATGTATAAACTGAATTTCAATTCGCTTTGAAAGAGCGAAGTGTTTTGGCTCACACTCCATTTCAAATCGGTAGTTGATTTCTCCAGACAGTTAGAAAGAGTGTATAAACACCGCTCTCACTCAAAGCGAATTGGAGATCAGCTGTTCCGCTCAATGTAGCATACGAACAGTGTTACCACAATTTCTTTAATTTAAGATTTATTGCAATTTGTTTTAACATTGTAAAGTAAAACATTAACTAATTTATTAACATATTTGATAGTAAATTATTTATTTTAAATAAAGTATATTTCAAGTATTACCAATTTTTTTTCATGCGAATTAAAGCTTAATTTGTTTCAAAAACTTTAGTGCTACTAAAGTTTTCTGCTGCAGCTCTTATTGAAGAGGAATGGCAGCATTGTATGCCAAACTCAAGTTGATTTTCAGCAAAGAAATACAAGCTGGTGTGAAATGTGAAATAAAATGGAAAATAAAAAGAAAAGAAATATATGGAGAGAAAAAGAAATAATAGAAATGATTTCTATTATAAAAGAAAAGCATATATTAAAATTGTTGGACAGCAAAATAAAAAGGAATCGAAGCATTTTTGAAGAAGTGGCTCGTGCATTGAATTCCAAAGGAATCAAAAAGGACGCCATCCAAATTAGAGCGAAGTTCAAATCGCTGAAAAGCGATTATTACAAAGCCAAGCGGAATAATAATAGCAGTGGTGCTGAAAGACAAACCTGTGATTATTTCGAAATGTTAGATGAAGTGCTTGGTCATCGACCTGCAGTATCTGTAGAGGGCGTGGACACTTCACAAACCGAGCGGCCAGCAGACAACACAAATACTTCGCAAAGCAGCTATTTAGAAGTGGAAGTAGATTGTATTGAAGAAAACGAGCATGCCGATGGTTCGGAATCCAGTCCCGCATGCAGTACTCCTCGTAATCCGAAAACGTTCAAAAATCAAAGTGCGTTAAGTATTGTGGTTAAAGACGTGTTTGCATATCATAAAGACATGTTATGTATTTTCAGAAAAAAACTCATATCTGAAAGCTATGGAGTCTTTTACAAACGAGTGGAAAAAAACGCAGGAAAACTTAGTCGATTCCTTGAAGAAGCAAGACGAAACCCATTTTAGTAAAGTGGAACTTCTATTAGAAAGAAATCGCAAAGAGACGCAAAAAATGTTAGAGGATGATCGCCACGAAACCGCCAAGATGTTTTCTTCTCTGTTAAGCACGATGCAGATGTCACAACCGTCAAACATTCCTGTTTACATGCCTCATCATTTTCTCTCACCCTCACTTGCTTTGGCCCCGGATATCGTATCAGCAACGCCTGGTGAATTTGATATTTTTAAGTCACAGCAATCTCCAGAATAAACACTTTTCATCGCTTGTTTCATTCACAACATTCATATTTTCAATTACATTTACAGTGGCGCCCACGTAAAGAGCACACTTTCGTTGTTTACAATATTCAGTGTTTAACGTGATTTATTATATTTATGATTTATTATACTAGAATTGAATAGGCTACAAAACTGCATACCCCATAAGTTTCTAAGGATTCTGAAAAGTGCAAAATTTTGATGAATTTTTTTTTAAATCTTTAAAAAAATTTCCTGAATTGTGCACACGGTTTTTAACTTTGCCTTATATGGTTTATGTTATAGAATCTACTATATTTTTACAAAAACTTTACGAAAACGTGACATTGTAAAAAATCTAGGTGTGCGATTTACGTGAGCGCCGCTGTATATAAACATATAATGAGTACGAAATGCATTTATTTGTAGTCTTTTGTGAACTTTTTGTTTTTTTAAATGTTTAATATACTGTTGGCATACATTAAATAAAATTAAATCAACATGCGCTTATGCATATTTATACATACATATACGTACTTATGTTTATTAGTTTTTGAGTTATCGCATCGCTAGATAGGACTTCGGTACGACGCCATATAAAAATTAAATTAACTTAATTAAAAATTTAAATTTAAAAACATAACTGATGCTTTTTTAATAACTAGGCCAACGTAAAATATTCATTTTTTCATTACAAAATTTCATTCAATTTCTCATCTCATGTGCGTTGAAACAGACAAAGAAAATTATAATTAAATGAAAGTTTCAAAAGTATTTGAACAAATTTTAAAGTAATTATAAAATAATACATCTAGTTTCTTTAACTAAAATGTATGATACAATAGCACCTGAACAGTTTTATCAGGTCGGACTATTTTTCTTTTATACAGGGTGTCCGAAAATAACAAGCCTAACTTGAGGAGATGGTAGGTGGTGGGGTGAGCTCCCTGATAAGCAAACAAATTTAAGGCAAAAGTGTCACCGTTTTTGAAATATTTGTTATTTTTTATTAAAGTATGGTTAATGCTTTAACAAAAGACATTTAATTCTAACATTCACTTTTTATACAGAGCTTAGAAAAATTCAACAAATTTTCATTAAAATTTTGAACTTTTTATTCTGAATTTCTAGAAAATTTTTGGGTATGCAATTTTATAGTTTGCTGGCATGCATTTCTTATGGAAGAAAATGCACAAGCCCGTTTGCTAAGAAATTTTAAACAAATCACCGTCATATTTTATAAATTGCACTTGTTGTATGAAAAAAACGTTAAAGTCGTCAGCAAAAAAAACTAAAAAAATCAACGCGATTTTTAGCAGGTTTAAACTTGCACTTCATCTGACTAAAATTGTATGGGCTGTACCCAAAAATTTTCTAGAAATTCAGAATAAAAGTTCAAAATTTTAATGAAAATTTGTTGAATTTTTCTAAGCTCTGTATAAAAACTGAAGTTTGGAGTTATATGGCTTTTGTCATATAATGCGCTATAATTTTCTGAAAAATCGGCGAACGTTAAGCAAACAAAAGAAAAATAGTCAGAACTGGTCAAAATGTCTAGGTGCTATTATTTTGATCAGTGGTAAAGAATTATGATAGCTTTTAATTATAATTGCTTCTTACTAAAGCTATATAATTAGTCTTTTTGAGTTTGGTAGTCAGTAATTAAAATAAGTGGTTTTCAAAGGAAAATTGTCTTTTAAAAAATTTTTCAAATTGTTTCGCAAATGCTTAGGGTCAACATTGTCATCAAAAATTATTTCACTAGAAAAGGTGTCTTGAGGCTGCCGAAATTCTCTTATATTTAGAGCTGATTGTGCCCACGTTTCTAAATAGGATTCTTTCTGTTGTTCAACAAAATTATGTAATATAGCACAAGCTAAGACAACTTGCGGAACGAAAGTAGGATTCACATCAATTCTTTTAGTTAGGCATCGCCAACGACCTTTAAGTCGACCAAAAGCATTTTCGACGACTATTCGGGCAGAACTCAAGTGGCAATTAAAAGATTCTTCGGCTGCATTCAAACTTCCGGTGTATGGTTTTATTAACCAGGGAAGAAGTGGATACGCAGGATCTCCAATAAGAAATAGTGGCGTTTCAACACCATTTATTAATTTTGTATGCCTCGGAATTAATGTCGATGAGTTTTTAAACAATCCCGACTCCTTAAAAACCGTCGCGTCATGAGTGCTTCCAGGTAACTTAACGCTGACATCTGTGAACCTTAATAAAAAAATGTAGTTTTTTACAATATATCGTTATATAATATGGGTATTTTAACAACTTAAGGCGGATCTCCATAGCATGCGTATACGTATGCGTGCGTTTGACAGAAAAATTGAATATACAAATGTTTATGGCAGCACCTACATAGCAACGCATCAAAATGTAAGAAAATTGTATGAATTTTGATTTCTAAGCGTAAATGTCAAACGCACGCATACGGATGCGCATACTATGGAGGTCCGCCTTTATTTATCTACTAAAGTAACAAAATGTAAAAATGTTTCCCATTGGTTCTAATGTACATATGCATGCATATACATACATGTAGTTGCTATCCACCACTCCTTGCATTACGATGGAAGGCCACCCCTTTCTATTAATATAATCTAGGTATCCTTGACTTGGTGGCAAGATCGGTATGTGGGTTCCTAAAATGTTTAATTTCCAGAGTTTTAGTTATGTATGGATATGCATATAAGCATTCAGGTTGGTTAAAATTACCATCGATAGCGCCAATAATGTTTGGTATATGCGATTTTTTCTCAAATTCACTTGCAATTAATAACGCATCTCCCACCTGTGGAAACTTGATAAACTCTGTTTTTAGCTGAATTAACGCGTTCACGACGAGGTGAAAATATTTGTGAACAGTGCTTTTGTGCACACCAAAGACATCACCAATAACTCGGTATTCTCCACAGGAAGCCAATTTATATAAACAAATGGCTACTTGCTTCTCTATAGCAAGGGGTGGAGTGATACATGGCACACAATCGTTTTTAAGAAAGCACTCTAGTTTTTCGCAAAGCAGTAGGAACGATTTTTTACTCATACGGAAAGCTTCGATGTAGCACTCATCATTTTCTGGCTGCTGCAGCGTCCACCAGAAGTTCTCCTTCCTTTTCCGTTTGTGGAAACGTCGAATTCGAGGCATATTCGTAGCAAAAAATATGTTTGGTAAATTAGCCTGGGACCCAACCAATTCTCTCACATTCTTTCTTTTTTCATTGTTTGAATTCCAAATATTCGCATCAGTATTTAAAAGCTGATTAATAACAATCGTTCTTTTTCTTTGCCACGATTTTATAATGCCGAATAAAACTAGATTTTTCTCACTTTCCATTACGTTAACTTATAAAATGTCAAATGAAAACAGCTGATTTTGTTTGCTTTTGAAGACGGTTACTTTGATGCCGATATAAAGCCGTAAGCATAAACACTACAGTGAAATGTGTACGGTGTCAATGCGCTTTTAATTAAGTCGATTATTCTGTGCGTATAAACGTAGTATATGTAAAGTAAACAAGCCCCCCGCTGCATCCCTTATTCGATAGTTCCGAAATAGTTCTAAATTCGACAAATAGGAAATAGTTCGTTCTGCATCCCTTTTTTATAGTTCCGAACCATTTCTAAATTCGTCACTTTAGATATAGATTTCTAGTGAAAAAAGAGAAAAAAAATAGTTTCTTAAAAGTACCACTTTTCGCCGATTTTGGACTGGTGGGGATCTAGTTCCTGTCGGACTGGTTCCTTTTTGGCGATAAAGACCTAGTACGGAACTAGAAATTTGATTCACTAGTCCGCGGTTTCCCTGCAGGGTATATTTGAATTTAAATGTGCTTGTGTGTGTGATATGTGTGTAGATGTGTCCCTCATTGCTGGCGTATGCTTGATGTAAGGGAATGTGTATGTTGAAATTTGCCGCCAGGCAGACACAAGACTAACATGCACAAGCGCTCATGTGTGTCCTTCATGTCCCCGTCGGCTTCCTTTTCCCTCACCATTTTAAACAAACACAATCCTTTCTACATCTACCTAAGTAACTTGTTAGCGCTGCTGGTAATGCGCCTTATCCTTAAAGGATAACAAGTGGTTTAAACATATGCCGCAAGCTCGCCATGTAAGCTGCTACGCAACATTACAGCTGCAACTTCTTTCCAGAGCTTCCAAGGAAATAAGCAGTGCATCTGTTGAGTAGCTGCACTTAACCCGCACTAAGTTGGTGTTGTCTCTCTAAATTTGTGCTCTGACATTCGCTGTTTTTTGCGTCGTCTGTTCCGCAGCACATTGCCGGTTTGCATTTGAGATACGTGCCATGTATGCTTTTAGGCGCTTTGAAATGTACGAAGTGAAATTGTGCTGGTAAATGTTTTCGCAAGGAAACAATATTCTTAGATATACCAAAAAAGTATGTGTGCATGAATTCTTTTACCATATGCATAACAAGAAATCTCTCGCAAAGTATCCATTAAATTAATCAATCTGCTTATTATGTATATCCCGAGATACTGGAGAAATTGATAAAATGTTAAAATTTTTTATTGCAAATCATTGAGGACATTACATCATTGGCGACAAATTGTGCTTGAGTAGAAGCAAAATAAGGCGAACTTTTACATTACAATTCAGCAATCTTATGATTTGACCAAAAATTGGTAGCAATTACGTATTTCATTAGATTTATCAAAATAAAAAAAGAAATATTTAAAAGAAAAAGCAAAACGCTTTTAAGTATAAATCTTTTTTTAAAATAGTTTTTAAGTCTTTTTTAAAAAAGAAGGTAAAGGTGAAGGGGAATATGTAGATCAGGCGTTCCCAAACTTTTTTCACCGCAGCACCCTTGTTGTGCTAAAAAAATTTTGCGGCACTCCTACTCTTCAAATGTCTACGACAACAAGAAAAAACAATGAAAACCTTATACTGCTTTACCTTTAATGTGAGGACTGAAATTGTTTGGATGATTTCATTATTTCCTTTAAGTTTCATAGGAGCTTTGGCAATTTTACTCTGAAATCATTTGACGCTGACGGAGAAGGTTATCAATTCGTCGGAATATTTTTTATTTATTATTTTATTTATTTTTTTATGTGTCTTACCGCATTACTTTGGACCACGTTAACCGATTGCTAAAATTTTTTTTTTTTTATTAAAAGGTGTTACCTCAGAGGTAGTTTCTAGTTTGGTTTAAATCCGATCATTGGATAATGAAGAGACTAACGGTAATCTTAAATTTTTATATGGGAAGCGAAGTCGCTTTTTTTTCGCTTAAAAATTACTTGTTTATGTAAGAATTGGTTGAAAATGCAGTCTTACATAGAAATGTAAAAGTAAAAGTCACTAATATTTTTAATGCAGTCTTGCCAACAGCAGTGTTTTCTGCAGACACTTGCATCCAGAACTCTCTTGGCTCCCTTCGTAGTATTTATTAATCAAAGTGCTGTCTTCACTGATGTCCAGAAGGTTTCCAAAAGCTTAATTGGTCACCTCGGTAGGTTTACTTTTCGGGTCACATGTAAACGGTTTTGTTATCCAGCTGTAGACATCCTCAGAGTCAATGTTGGGAAATATTCGACAAGGGTTTTTTCTAAACCTTCCAAGTTAACGCTGGTAATGCGCGTTGACGCTAAGAAAATAACTTTTACACCCAATTTCACGGAAGTAATTTAAGTGAAAAATTGTTTTAGTTTCTTGAATTTTATATGGAAATTGACAAAAAATAAAAAATCATTTTCCATTTAAATTGCTGGTGAAACCGGCTGTTATCAATTTTCTTAGCGTTAACTTTGAAGTTACATACGTTTTTCTGATTTACTTTGTTTATTTATGGGGTTTGGTGCAAATTGCTAGAAATTCAAAAATATAAATGCCACCATAAAAAAATCCCTTCGTACTAGAAAAAACCAAAGATGTTGTTCAATTTCGCAGGCCTCTGTTATCTACGCAGCGTCATCCAATATGAGTTTTAAATCTATTGGCGGCATCTTCCTAATCGCCAGGGAATACCGACGGATCGTACAGTGACTTCTCGGGGTGTTTTCTGCCTCTTGCTTCATCCTAGACATCGCTTCTTTCGTTTTTCCAACCACTGCAAATACCCGCACACTTGCTCCATGTCAAACCTTTTTTCTGTGCGAATTTGTCGATAGCTTTGAAAATTTCGCCGCTAGTGGTGTAAGTCTCAACTCCTTCGCTCATCAAAAGTTCTTCTTCGATTTGCATTGCGAATGGTTCCTCACTAACACGAGAAGAACGTTAAGTCCCACTACGTCGGTACTTTCGTCAAGTTGCAAAATAAAAAATTCACAACGCAGATTAGGTCTACAAAAACCGAAAGTGGTTGTGAAAAGGGTTCATTTTAAGCTATTTTTCTTAAACTTTTCAGATTAAATTTTTCGTTGACAAAACGTACTGGGGAGCTACACTTAAGAGCGAAATACACCGCACAAGCGGCTTGAAAAACCAAGTGAAATATCCCTTTCTGCAAGCCATTTGTGTTGCCGCTGAAGGTAATTTTAATAAAACTCTAAATTTTTTGATTTTCTGGCCGCAATATTGAAGTTTGATCAAACCGCTTGCGTTGTGTGTAAGGAAACATTAAAGAATTTGCCTGCACCACTAGTATACTCTAGCCAATAGCGGCACTCCAGGCATACGGCACCCACTTTGGGAAAGCCGGATGTAGATGAAGAAAATAATAAACACAAAGATAAAAATAAATGTTATTATGAAGAAAAAAATAATAGTGAGAATACCGATAAAAGTAAAGATAGTGGAAGAAAGGCACAGAGACTCCCCCCATCTAAATCCACTACAACTGAGTTCATTACATCCATACTCACCACATCTCCCCTAAACCCACCACACCTCCACTCACCTCACCTCAGTTTGGGAACTTTTCGGGGCTTTAGAGATTTTCGGGAGAAAAGAGGATTTTCAAGACTATTTCGGGATTTTAAAGTCGAAAGAAACATATTTATTGATATTGTTATAGATATAATAATCGATATTGTTCTAATATCACATGACATCACACGATGTGACAGCACATGGCATAAGATTCTATCACATCACATCCTATAACATCAGAAATCACATCACATCGCATTGCATTACCTGACATCACATCACATAACATCTTATCACGATATCGCAACTCATCTAGGTGAATATGAACTAGATAAAGAAAAAGATAAAAGCGAAGATTTGGAAGATAAAAATAAGGGAGAAGTCTAAGGGATGGTGAATGTGAAAAATAAAATAAAGATAAAAAATATGAAGACCAGGATAAAGGAGAGTATTAAGATAAATGAAAACAGATTAAGATAAACCTCAGGCTTATAACACTATAAGAACTAGCCTGCCGTTTTACCGTTTCAAACCAATGAAACACATATCGCTACCTAAAGGTGAAAAAGTGCAAAGTAAATATTTTTCAAAATTCAGTTTTTAATGCGAGATGTTGCGAAACTACATATATTTTTCGTCTCTCCTGAATAATTTCAAAAAATGAACTTGGCTATATTGATTATGAGACAAACTAGACGTGTAACGTAAGTTTCACTTCTTCAGTATGGCCCAGGTGCATTAACTTCGTTAGTAGCATGATTTTTTTGTAAAAGAAATATAAATACAAATTAAAAATAAAAAACAAATTTACATTTTAAATTTTTTTACCCTGTTAAAATTTTATTTTTTTCATCAAAATTAAACAGAATACAGATTCGCAATCTACGACGTAAATTAAGTTCACGCGTTTCGGAGTTTTTTGTGCCATTTAAAAACTTGAGATTTGCCCTACAGTGTAATTGAACCTTTATCACATCGTTTCTGTTAATCGTTCATCTTCATCAGAATTATAGTTTAAAAAACTAAAACCTCGCTATTATAATTTCCATTCGTACTGTCATCAGGTATGTAACTTGAGAATAGAAATCGCTGCATCTTTTAGGCGCATCAATATTACATTGTTACATCCCGAGCTAATAAAAGGGAGGTAAAAAAAAGTATTCCGGGATTAGTCTCCATTGGTTAAAATTGGGCAGTAATATCTCGCAATTTATCTCTTACGGGTACAATTCGAGGACAAGTAGTCTCGACTCATCTCCCCGACTCATCTCTAATAGTTACAATTAACGATTTAATGATGCATATACACGCTCTTATCAAAGAAATTTAAGTTACGGCATTAGCATGCAGACAGAGTACTCGCTTAGCGGACCCGAGATCCTCGGTGCAAATCTCAATTTGCGATTTGTTTTTGAAGTGAAACTTCTTTAGCGGCGGTTGGTTGGTTAGGAGTAAATTGGCAAATTCAACGGAAATTGCCCACGGAAATGGTGCAACGGAAATGGGTGGGGCTGAAACAAGTGCTTGTTGTGTGTATGCATATGGTATTAATTTAACTAAAATTTGCTGATAAAAGGTTAAAGAATAACACTTAGAAAAAGGCCAATACAAGAATGAAAGTAACGGTGACAACGTACATAGATAAAGAAAAGGATAAATGCAAAGGCAAAAATAAAAACAAAAACAAAGATGCGTAAAGATAAAGGCAAAAATGAAGGCCAAGGTAAATTTAAACACTTTACTTATATATATAAGGGCAAAGGTTAAGGGGAATATGTACATATGTAGATGAAGAAAATGATAAACATAAAAGTAAAGACAAAGAGGAAGATGGGGATACCGATAAAAGTAAAGATGAAGATGGGGAAAGAAAGATTAAAATAAAAGTAAATAAAAGAGGACAGGATATACAGTGAGACACAGAGACTCAGTCCGGGAATTATTTTGGGATTTTAGAAATTTTTTGAATTTTCGGGACTTATCGATATTTTTATCGGTTTTACTACGACATTTTTATCGATATTTTTATCGATTTTGTAATCGATATTTTTAACTATTTTGTTAGCGATATTTTTTGTCGATTTTGTTATCGATATTTTTATCGATTTTGTTAAGGTTATTTATCGATTTCGTTATCGATATTTATTGATTTTGTTATCAATATTTATCGATTCTTTTATCGATATTTATATATTTTGTTATCGATATTTATATATTTTGTTATCGATATTTATCGATTTTTTATCGATATTTATAGATTTTGTTATCGATATTTATCGATTTTGTTATGGATATTATAGATTTTTTTATCGATATTCTTTTCGAGTTTCTAATAGATTTTGCTACTAATATTATCATCGTTTTCGTTATCGAAATTTTTATCGATTTTGTTATCGATATTTTTATCGGTTTTGTTATCGGTATTTTTATTGGATGTTGCTATCGATTTTGTTATCGATAGAGTATAAAGATAAAAATTAAGATAATGAAAAACAGAATAACATAAATGTAATTAGAACGAACAGAGGTAGAGGCAGGGATCTAGATAGAGAAAAGACAAAAAATATAACCTTAAGCAAAATCAGATGTATGTATGTATATTGGTTATGACACAAAATAGATATGTATGTAACGTAAGTTTTACTTCTCCAGTGTGGCCCAGGCGCACTTCTTTTTTTTTTTTTTAAACCACTATTCGCTTTTCTTTCTTTCCAATTCGGGATAAAGGAGAACAATTAAGCTTTTCGTAGAACGACTTCGAAGAAAAGGGCGCAGTTCATTCCTATAAAGGGATCAAGCGGTATTTGTCGCATTTTTTCAGGGTTGGTATAACTTGTGACATTAGGTTTTGAAGGTTGAAGTCAAATCTGACTGAACGAATGTAATAAATGAAGTTATTCATCAAATTGCGTAATTGTAATATCGATAGAAATTTTATTTTATGTAAATTTAAGTAGTTTATTAACGGACTTCACAAAAAGGAAGAGGTTACCAGTTCGTCGGAATATATTTTTTTATGTATGTTACTGCCCAAAAAAATCGGGAAGGATATAGACAAATGAATACATAAATGATCAGAATGAAAAGAAAAGTCGATTAATGCCGATTTTGTTTCTACCGAAAGATGCAACCTTCTCCTTGCCCTCTACGCCCAAACACTAAGAAGAGCGCGATGAGAAGGCAACATTTTTTGTAGAAACGAAATCGCCATAAGCCATGTCTGTCTGTCCGTGTACACGATAACTGCAAAGATTGAGATATCTCAACGAAATTTGGTATGCAGATTGCCCTTAACCCAAGGTAGGTTGCTATTGAGAATGGGCGAAATCGGACTGTAACCACGGTATAACGGTATTTTCGAAAAATGCAAAACTCATAATATTTCAGTAAAAATTGGATCCAAATTGTTGAAAATTAGTATGGGAAGAAGAATTGTGGTACAAAAAAACATTATTATGAAATTTTTGGAAAAGGGGCGTAACCCCGCCCACTTATGATGAAACACTATATTTTAGTAACCGCTTCACCAATCCTTACCAAACTCGGTGCGAGCATTGCTTATGTCTATCTAAGTAATTTGTTGAAAATCTTTGAAATCGGGCAATAACCACGCCCACCAACCATATAACGGTTATTTACAGAAACACGAAAACTGCGATAAATCAGTAACTGCTGAAGCTAATTGACTCAATTATTGCAATGACCACTGAGCAGAAAATTAGATTATTATAAGTTTTTGGATTTTGGGCGTGGCGCCGCCCACTTATGACCACAACTGTGTATCTCGGTAACTGATTTATCAATTTCTACCAATTTAATTAATATCCTTGGTACGAAAAGGCAATTCGTTGAAAATTATTCAAAACGGACTAAAATTTCACCGGTTTTCCGTATAACAGTAATTTTTGGATATACGAAAACTCCGATACTTCAATAACTGAAGACGTTAATTTACTCCACGTTTATACTTACAACAGACCCCCTATTCGGAAATGCAGCAAACCAAAGCATCAGTCTCTTTTACTTTTAAGCTATAATTGCTGGAAAAGCCCATTTGAGCAACTACGTTCCAATTCGGCATCTAACCGCGTTTGCGCATATTGCACATTTCCATCAATTATAGTTTGGAAATAAAAGAGATTGATGCTTTGTTTTGCTGCATTTCCGATTAGCCCCAATATCTTAACAATAAATACTTAGGGCCGGTTGTTCAATGTCTGGTTATCACTACCACTACACTATCGACGATTTCGATCATGCATGTAACATGTGATCGATAAAGCAGTAGTTGTGCTTAAACGGAGCTTCTACCTCCGATTTGTGCTAATCAGACATTGAACAACCGGCCCTTAAGCTGTTATAGACTTTTCGGTAGTTTAAAGAAAGTTGAAACGACGATATTTGATAAATGCGCCGGGTATATAAAATTCGGTTTCGCCCGAACTTATACTTCTTTACATGTTTTCTTTTACGATTTCAGCTTACCAACTTATGAACATTATTGTATGTATGCACATAAGTATGTATTCTGTTTTGTATTGTATTTTTAAGTATTTCCTTTGTCAATTCAATAATTCTATACCTCGTATACTTGGCTGTGCTTTGGTCTTTTAGTTTTTTTTTTTTATGGAAGCCGGGTTTTCTCGCCCTCACCATTCTCGAATTGTTTTTGTGCG
>NW_023459453.1:0-11181 GCF_013731165.1 Rhagoletis pomonella | reverse complement strand
TGAGATTTGCCCTACAGTGTAATTGAACCTTTATCACATCGTTTCTGCTAATCGTTCATCTTCATCAGAGTTATAGTTTAAAAAACTAAAGCCTCGCTTTTATAATTTCTATTCGTACTGTCATCAGGTATGTAACTTGAGAATAGAAATCGGTGCATCTTTTAGGCGCATCAATATTACATCGTTACATCCCGAGCTAATAAAAGGGAGGTAAAAAAAAAGTATTCCGGGCTAGTCTCCATTGGTTACAATTGGGCAGTAATATCTCGCAATTTATCTCTTACGGGTACAATTCGAGGACAAGTAGTCTCGACTCATCCCTTACGGGTATAATTGGAGATCAATTGTTCCCCGACTCATCTCTAATAGTTACAATTAACGATTTAATGATGCATATACACGCTCTTATCAAAGAAATTTAAGTTACGGCATTAGCATGCAGACAGAGTATTTGTTTTTGAAGTGAAACTTCTTTAGCGGCGGTTGGTTGGTTAGGAGTAAATTGGCAAATTCAACGGAAATTGCACACGGAAATGGTGCAACGGAAATGGGTGGGCCTGAAACAAGTGCTTGTTGTGTGTATGCTATGGTATTAATTTAACTAAAATTTGCTGATAAAAGGTTAAAGAATAACACTTAGAAAAAGGCCAATACAAGAATGAAAGTAAAGGTGACAACGTACATAGATAAAGAAAAGGATAAATGCAAAGGCAAAAATAAAAACAAAAACAAAGATGCGTAAAGATAAAGGAAAAATGAGGGCCAAGGTAAATTTAAACACTTTACTTATATATATAAGGGCAAAGGTTAAGGGGAATATGTATGTAGATGAAGAAAATGATAAACATAAAAGTAAAGACAAAGAGGAAGGTGGGGATACCGATAAAAGTAAAGATGAAGATGGGAAAAGAAAGATTAAAATAAAAGTAAATAAAAGAGGAAAGGATATACAGTGAGACACAGAGACTCAGTCCGGGAATTATTTTGGGATTTTAGAAGTTTTTGGAATTTTCGGGACTTATCGATATTTTTATCGGTTTTACTATCGACATTTTTATCGATTTTGTTATCGATTTTGTTATCGATATTTTTAACTATTTTGTTAGCGATATTTTTTGTCGATTTTGTTATCGATATTTTTATCGATTTTGTTAAGGTTATTTATCGATTTTGTTATCGATATTTTTATCGACATTTTAAACTACTTTGTTAGCGATATTTTTATCGATTTTGTTATCGATGTTTTTATCGATTTTTTTATCGATATTTATCGATTTTGTTATCGATATTTATTGATTTTTTATCGATATTTATAGATTTTGTTATCGATATTTATCGATTTTGTTATGAATATTATAGATTTTTTTATCGATATTCTTTTCGAGTTTCTAATAGATTTTGTTACTAATATTATTATCGTTTTCGCTATCGAAATTTTTATCGATTTTGTTATCGATATTTTTATCGGTTTTGTTATCGGTATTTTTATTGGATGTTGCTATCGATTTTGTTATCGATAGAGTATAAAGATAAAAATTAAGATAATGAAAAACAGAATAACATAAATGTAATTAGAACGAACAGAGGTAGAGGTAGGGATCTAGATAGAGAAAAGACAAAAAATATAACCTTAAGCAAAATCAGATGTATGTATGTATATACATATGTATGTATGTATATTGGTTATGACACAAAATAGATATGTATGTAACGTGTATGCAAGTTTTACTTCTCCAGTGTGGCCCAGGCGCACTTCTTTTTATACCCGAGCGCACTTCTGCACAAGGGTATTATAACTTTGTTCACATAACGGTTGTTTGTAACAGGCAAAACGAATCGAGATAGATATAGAAAAATGTATACATAAATGATCAGAATGAAAAGAGAAATCGATTAAGCGGTGACTGTCTGTCCGTCCGTTCGTCCGTCTGTACACACGATAACTCGAGTAAAAATTGAGATATCTTAACGAAACTTGGTACGTGAACTTCTTTTGAGCGTAGGACGGATGGTATTGAAAACGGGCGAAATCGGACAATAACCACGCCTACCTCCCATATAACGGTATTTTTAAGAAATACGAAAACTGCGATATTTTAGTAACTACTGAAGATAATTCACTCACAATTGATATTTGCAATGAGTTTTAGACGAAAAATAAGAATATTATAAATTTTTGGAAAATGGGCGTAGCCACGCCCACTTATGGTTACATGTGTATATCTTGGTAACCGCTACACCAATTTCTTCCAAACTTGGCACAGTTGTTGGTCCTGGTACAGCATACCAAATGGCCGAAAATTTCTAAAATCGGACAATAACCACGCCCACATCCCATATAACGGTAATTTCGAGAAATACAAAATCTTCGATAAATCAGTAAATATCAAAGCTAATTTATTCAAAATTGATGGTTGCAACAATTCTTCACCAAGAAATACATTTATGATAAAATTTTGGAAAATGGGCGTGGCACCGCCCACTTGTGTTTACATATATGTATAAAGGTAACCGTTCTAGCAATTTGTACCAAACTCGGTATGGTTATTGTGCTTGCCACATAAAGGCAAACCGTTGAAAATTGTTGAAATCGGTCTTAAATTACGGCCGCTTTTCATATAACAATAAATTTCAGAAATGCTTGAAATTTCAATATGTCGAAATTTAAGGACGCTAATTTACTTAAAATGTATACACCCCGGCTTATCATGTAGCGGTAGCTTTCGGAAAGGAGGAAAACATATATTTAATACTTGCGCCGGGTATTTAATGTTCGGCTCCGCCCGAACTTAGACTTTCTTACTTGTTTTTTTTAAAACCACTATTCGCTTTTCTTACCAATTCGGGATAAAGGAGAACAATTAAGCTTTTCGTAGAACGACTTCGAAGAAAAGGGCGCAGTTCATTCCTATAAAGGGATCAAGCGGTATTGCAGGGTTGGTATAACTTGTGACATTAGGTTTTGAAGGTTGAAGTCAAATCTGACTGAACGAATGTAATATAATGAAGTTATTCATCAAATTGCGTAATTGTAATATCGATACAAATTTTATTTTATGTAAATTTAATTAGTTTATTAACGGACTTCACAAAAAGGAGGAGGTTACCAGTTCGTCGGAATATATTTTTTTATGTATGTTACTGCCCAAAAAAATCGGGAAGGATATAGACAAATGTATACATAAATGATCAGAATGAAAAGAGAATTCGATTAATGCTGATTTTGTTTCTACCGAAAGATGTAACCTTCTCCTTGCCCTCTACGCACAAACACTAAGAAGAGCGCGATGAGAAGGCAACATTTTTTGTAGAAACGAAATCGCCATAAGCCATGTCTGTCTGTCCGTGTACACGATAACTGCAAAGATTGAGATATCACAACGAAATTTGGTATACAGATTGCCCTTAACCCAAGGTAGGTTGCTATTGAGAATGGGCGAAATCGGACTGTAACCACGGTATAACGGTATTTTCGAATTATGCAAAACTCATAATATTTCA
The DNA here is from genome assembly GCF_013731165.1 of Rhagoletis pomonella. NCBI lineage: Eukaryota > Metazoa > Arthropoda > Insecta > Diptera > Tephritidae > Rhagoletis > Rhagoletis pomonella. Next base: position 7,680 of record NW_023459453.1, on the reverse strand, counting down.
GTAAAAATTGGATCCAAATTGTTGAAAATTAGTATGTGAAGAAGAATTGTGGTACAAAAAAACATTATTATGAAATTTTTGTAAAAGGGGCGTAACCCCGCCCACTTATGATGAAACACTATATTTTAGTAACCGCTTCACCAATCCTTACCAAACGCGGTGCGAGCCTTGCTTATGGTCTATCTAAGTAATTTGTTGAAAATCTTTGAAATCGGGCAATAACCACGCCCACCAACCATATAACGGTTATTTACAGAAACACGAAAACTGCGATAAATCAGTAACTGCTGAAGCTAATTGACTCAATTATTGCAATGACCACTGAGCAGAAAATTAGATTATTATAAGTTTTTTGGATTTTGGGCGTGGCGCCGCCCACTTATGACCACAATTGTGTATCTCGGTAACTTATTTATCAATTTCTACCAATTTAATTAATAGTCTTGGTACGAAAAGGCAATTCGTTGAAAATTATTCAAAACGGACTAAAATTGCACCGGTTTTCCGTATAACAGTAATTTTCGGATATACGAAAACTCCGATACTTCAATAACTGAAGACGTTAATTTACTCCACGTTTATACTTACAACAGACCCCCTATTCGGAAATGCAGCAAACCAAAGCATCAGTCTCTTTTACTTTTAAGCTATAATTGCTGGAAAAGCCTATTTGAGCAACTAAGTTCCGATTCGGCATCTAACCGCGTTTGCGCATATTGCACATTTCCATCAAAAATAGTTTAGAAATAAAAGAGATTGATGCTTTGGTTTGCTGCATTTCCGATTAGCCCCAATATCTTAACAATAAATACTTAAGCTGTTATAGACTTTTCGGTAGTTTAAAGAAAGTTGAAACGACGATATTTGATAAATGCGCCGGGTATATAAAATTCGGTTTCGCCCGAACTTATACTTCTTTACTTGTTTTCTTTTACGATTTCAGCTGACCAACTTATGAACATTATTGTATGTATGCACATAAGAATGTATTCTGTTTTGTATTGTATTTTTAAGTATTTCCTTTGTCAATTCAATAATTCTATACCTCGTATACTTGGCTGAGCTTTGGTCTTTTAGTTTTTTTTTTTATAGAAGCCGGGTTTTCTCGCCCTCACCATTCTCGAATTGTTTTTGTGCGTGCTTATGTTGAATCGCGTTGTTAGCAATAGCAAACATAATCTGTTGAAGTGCCTTTAAGGATGCAGCGTCCAAGCCAATATGGCGAAAGGAACACAAGATTCATAAGGCGCATGTGAACTAACTCAAAATGTTTTATTTCTGATTTTATGTAGTAAAAAGCTTCGCAGTTCATACATATGGAAATTTATCTTAAAAGAACAAAAGAAGTAATATTTTGTTGTAATTTGTGACAAACAAAGCTCAGACAGGTATCTGTTCTTCATACGATTAACGTTTACTTAGAAACAGGTTTCTTGTCTGTTTCTAATAAATATACAATTCCGCGATGATACTCTTTTGAAGAACTTGTGCGATATGTACATACATACATATGGTAATTTTAAGCCATAGGTAATCTCCAGGACTGGGCGATTCAGCGAAAACCTTTTCGAGTCCACAAAAATAAATTATAATATCATATACATACACTAAATTTTTTTAAATTCTTGCGTCGCACTGTGTTGCGGCTAGTGGAAAAGTAACTTTTTTCCGATTATTTTTTTCAGTGTTTTTAATGATGCAATTTTGTCACAGACATTCCAAGTAAACAAAAAACACATAAAGCTTATTTTTATGTTGGCCCGTTGATTTTTAATTGATTTTAGAAGTGAAATATACAAAATTTTCACGAAAAGAGGGGATTTCAGGGCTGTATTCAAAATGATCTCATTTGATTTTGGCGACAGATATTTTGATTCGGAAAAAAAATCTGCCTTCGGACAAGTATCTTCTGTAAAAAAAAGGAATGTTGTTTGAGACATTTTCATATGCACCTTTTTTAGAGCGAAAACCCGACTAAAGGTCCATTTTTCCTTTAAATTTGGGTTAGGTAAGCAATATCTAAAAAGTCCCAGAGAGTCCCAGTTCCAAACCACTACAGGAATGTTACATAATTTGTTTTCAACGAACTGTGAAAAAATCAGCTGCCCATACCTGCCCTCCTGGGAGTTATAGCGATTTTAGTATATCACTCTCAGTATTTATTCCATAGAAATAGAACGGAAATTCTCGGAATCACTTATTGAATAATTTAATCATATTGGTTTTCGGGTGACTTTCCGTCATCCCACGTCAAATTTTTATTATTTTCAGACCGGTTTCGGCTAATCGCCATCTTCAGTGTTTTCTTTTTTGTCACTAATTAGTCCGCATGTGTGTCCGTCTTTATATAGTGTTTTCTTTTAGCTTGTGGTGGTACCTTTCTCTCTCTCTGTTGTTTTACTATTTTATTCTCTCTCTCTTTCGCTCTCTCTCTCTCCCCCTTTGTTTTTACGTCTAGGTAGGTGGGTGAAATAATCCGTTATTGCGCGCTTATTTGTATTGTTTTTATTTTGTGGTTTTTTTTTTTTTTATTCTACATCTATTCTAGCACTCCACAAAAATGAGCATAACTCTCTTAAAACTGAAGCTATTGACTTCAAACCGGTATCAAATTAAAGCTTTTATTGCCACCTTTCAAATAAGAAATGAAATAGATTTTGGTTTTATATAAAATTTCAGAGTTTTTCAACAAATATCGAAAAATCATAAAAATTTGACGTTTATAATTCTTGTTCGGACCACCCTATAGTTTATTTAAAAAACTAATAATAGGGTATTTATCAGAAATAAAAGAACAATTAAAATAAATTTTTTTTTGTGAGTTTTTCGAACAATTATTTTTTTTTTTTTTACTTTTGTTGAAAATTTGACCCAACAATTTTTTTCGGTGTAAATTTTTTTTTCACTCATACTGTTTGGGATTTCATTCTGACCAATCTGTAGAAGTTTCTCATCGATACAATTAAAATTACAGTTTAGGCAATATGATTTCCAAAAAATTCCGGTTTCGCAACACTGTGCGTCGTTCATTTTCTTCAAATGATTAAAAAAAAAAACAAACATGAAATGTAATAAAATAAATAAAATATTTTTTTGCTATTGATATTTTATGTCCAAAAGAAGTCAGTTACAAGTTAATTACATCAAATGTAGAGGTAATCACCCTTGACTATTTCGCGGCCATCGCCATAGAAATATAGTTAGCTTTCGTCAAAGAAAATATACGGATAATAGCGACTTTTAGCTCCTTCCTAATCAACTTAAAGTTAGCTTATAGTTAGATACATTTCCTGCAAAACTAAAATTTTTTATTACGCTTTGGAAAGCTCATGAAATACTTTTCATTAGGAATTTAATTGCTTGTCTGACTAATTGTTTATCTAACCCGCAATCATACACATATAAGCTTGGGGATGTATTAAGATAAACGCATGCTCCCCCTTTTCATGCCATTCTTAAAATACTGTTTCACTATGTTAGTTACATATCATTTATCAAATTAAAAAGGTAAACTAAAAAATTAATTGCATGATTCAAGCAATATGCTCAGCTGGCTTAAATTGCGCTTATTAGTGTGAAATAAGCGTTGTGTAATAAAAAATAATTATAACAAACTTTTTTGTTTAATGAATATAAATGATAGTAAAGGAGAATAGTTTGGGTTTATGTGCCTTGGGAACGGTGAATTGGGTAAACGCCTGAATTCTTACACAAAGCAAGCTATTAAATAGTACAAGTAGCTAATGGTGTATGATACACATATACTATATATGTATGGCTCTTTGAGCCAAATGTCGCTCTTTGCTTAGCAAAGTGCGGCACATTTTACTTTCTCTTTAAATAAAATTTTTGTTTTTCCTTTCTAATAATAATTTTATTTAAAAATAAAATTTTTGTTTTTGTTTTTTTTTTTGTGGCTCTTTGTAGCATTTAGAATTTACGTGTGGCTCTTTTCGGCCTCGGCCTTGCCCACCCCTGGCATATACTATATATGTATCTATATTAGATCACGTAACAAAAAAAAAAATCCTGCAAAGCGACCGGAATAATACCCAAAATTTTAGCATTTGGTATAGTAATGATCCTCCATGAATCTCACCTCTCTAGGGGAATGGTAAGAGGTGCCGCCGCGAGCTTTTAATTTTCCAATAGAAATTACACGTAGGAAATGAGTTCTTTCCTTCTGAGGTCAATATAATTTTCTAGCTTCAATGAAAACGCTCGAAACTGTAAAAATACATTGACTCCATGCCATTTAAGTATTATGCAGGCTCAGATTATTTAAATTCCAAAATTATCCTTTTTAAATACCTAGTCCTGTTTGGGTCAAATCTAATATATACCAAAATTTTTATTTGGAATTTAATGAATCTGAGCATTCTCAATTCTCAAATGGAATATAGTCAATGTATTCTTACAGTTTCGAGCATTTTCATTGATCCTAGAAAATTGTATTGACCTCAAAAGGAAATAACTCATTTTCTTACGTGTAATTCCTATGGGAAAACTAAAGGCTTGAGGCGGCAACTCTTACAATTGTCCAAGAGAGCTGAGATTCATGGAGGATTATTATTATACTAAATGCTAAAATTTTAGTCTTATTCCGGTCGCAATGCAGGATTGCATCACCAAAAAAATTTGCCGGTTTTCCGGCGGGATTACAAAATTTATTATATTTTAAGACGTCCACCAAAATATTTCGGAAAAATATTAAGATTTAAGCGAGCTGGACCGATTTGAAAATACCTCCATAGAGTTTTTTATGAATAAAAATAGTTTCTTAAAGAACTTTTTGAAAAAAGTCCCCTCAGATGACATACCAAATTTGGCTTCTTTTCAACGGAATCGTAATAATGAGATTTTTGATGCTGTTTTTTTACTTTTTTCAAAGATTGATTTACGAAAAACTTAAATAACTGGGCCAAAACTATTCTGATTTACACTTATGGAGTCTCGGTAGAAAGGTATTTTCCCACTATTTTATTTATGTGAAAAAAGGCATTCGTGTCCCAATATATATTTTTTCAAATACCAACACATCTTAATTCAACTTTGAATGATATTCGTTCATCCTACCTTTCTCTTTCATCCTTTGAATGAGTTTATTAGCAAAGAAATAAAAAGGGTGAGAAAATACCTTTCCAATGATATCTCACAAGTCTAAATCGGGAGAGTTTACGCTCAGTTATTCAAGTTTTTCTTATACCAATCTTTGAAAAAAGTTAAAAACAGCATCAAAAATCTCATTTATACGATTCCCTTAAAAATTTTTTTTAAATTTTTTAAAAATATTTTTACGCAAATTTTTTAAGGTTAAACCGTTTTGTCATTTGAGGGGAGTTTTAAAAAAAAAAATCTTTAAGAAACTATTTTTATTCATAAAAAACTAAATTTTTGGAGGTATTTTCAAATCGGTCCAGCTCACTTTAATCTTAATATTTTTTCGAAATATTTTGGTGGACGTCTTAAAATATAATAGATTTTATAATTCCAATGGAAAAACAGTACCGATTTTTTTTTGTATGGGGAGTGATGCAGTCTAATTTATATAAATGGTGGAAAAATAAACAGGAACGCAAGATATTAACAAATTTTGCCTGTTTTTCATTTGATTATTTAAAAAATATTGTTTTTTTTTATAAAAGTGCAGCTCATTATCTAACAAAACCTGTAAAAACTCTTATTTTAAACTGTATTAAAAAACTTTAAAAGTTATGCAAAATCGCATCTAAACTTTCAAATCTATCATATAATTTTTTGGGTACGCAGTTTTATAGCTCATTAAATTCTGGTATAATGCAGAGGAGGTTGGAAGTTGCTAAAAAATCGCGTTGATTTTTGATAAATTGGCGACCAATGCGAATTTGTAGCAACTTAAAACTTACACTTTATTGCAATAAAATTGAATGGGCTATAAAACTGCATACACAAAAGTGTAAAGATTCAGATTAGAAAGCTCGAAATTTTGGTGAAAATTTGATGAGTTTTCCTAAATTTTTCATATTGTTTGAAATAAGAATTTATATGGTTTTTGTTAGATAGTGGGCTATTCTTTTATGAAAAAATAATAAGCATTAAACATTCGAAAGAAAAGTAAGCAAAATTTGTTACTATTTATTTTTCCACCACTATGTTCATAAAATTTTGTGTGCCTATTTTCAACACGCTTGATGTAATTTCATTATATTACCATATGCGTTACATATATACACATATGTATGTACTTATATTTATATAATAACTAAGCGCCACATTAATTCCAGCCAAAGATGGAAAGCCATAGACCTTTTCCGAGCTTTACAATATTCTACTTCTCCCAGACAGAAGCACACACGCCCACTCAACACTATTCAATGTGGTTTGCTTAATGAACTCATTCTAGGCAAGTTAACACTTACGTACATACATATACACTTACCAATTGTATTCATAACTATACTCTGCCATTTTTGAAATAGCGATGTTGTAAAAGCATCATTTTTAGTTTATTACGGTCTTTCAGTAACGTTGAAATGAGTAAATGAAAGCTTTTCACATGCTATGAGTTGCTTAAGAGGGTCGAAAATTTCCAGAATGCATTATTTGCACCTGATTTACATTATATGAAAGGAGCATACATTTTCGTAAAGTTTTCATTTAGCTTCCTAACCAAGGAAATAGGAAATTTTTGCGGAAATCCTTCAATGTTGCGATTTACATAAACCTGTAAGGTTATTTTTTACCCAAATATTAAAGTAGTTATCTTAAGTGTTAATATGAGAATAATCTCCACCACTTTGAGTATTTGCATGCGTAATTAGCATAATGAAATTAGCAAACATAAACTCACAAAGTTAACCGAGCATAAAAATATGTATGTAGCAGGTAAAGTTAGCGGAGCGGAGGTGGATTTGTTTGCTAAGTCCATACATATTCGTGTCTACATATAAATACATATATGTATGAACATACTTCCCTGCAGAAAAAAATTATCAATTGATAGAAAATTACCCTCTTGTAGTTAGGTTTTTTGCGGGATTTCTATAAAATATATAACTTGTAGCTAGCTAAAAAAAGCTAACTTGAAACTAGTTGGCAAGTAATGCAGGAGAAATGAAGGAGATTGTTTTCTTTAAACGAGCTTCCATTTAAATATCCTGCACTTCGCAAATACTTTTTCGAATTGAGGAAAAATAAAAGGAACCACGAAATTTCATATTATCATGTTGAAGTTATGTCTGACGGAGTTTGAATATGGGACCATCTACAGTAGAATATAGAAACAAATATTAAATTTAATAAAATAAATAAGTAAATAAAAATAGAAAAAAAAAATATATCTTGTTTTTCCCATTGATATTTTATGTGCAAAAGTAGTTAGCTACTAGTTAGTTACATCTAATGCAGAGGTAAACCACCCTTGACTATTTCGCGGCCATCGCCATAGGAATATGGTTAGCTTTCGTCAAAGAAAATATACAGAAAATAAGTGACCTTTATCCCAGCCTCAAACAACTTAAAGTTAGCTTATAGTTAGATACATTTCCTGCAGGGTTATATTAGGTGTGCGCTTGTGTGGGAAATAAATTGGATACTTTAGTAACGTGGTGGTCAGCGTTGGCAATTTGCGGCGATCGTAGCAAAGTCGCTACGATTTTTCAAAAATTTCAAAATCTGCTACCCTATCCTATTTTTACTACG
>NW_023459452.1:39811-57659 GCF_013731165.1 Rhagoletis pomonella | reverse complement strand
TGGACGAAATTATCAACCTTTCTGATGATGATGACGATGACCAAGATATTAGAGAGAGCAGTGATGTTGATCCACAGCCCCTGCAAAACGGCAACTGGCCAAATCATTAATTTAATTTATTTAATTTTTTTACTTAAAACTTTTTATAACTAACATTTCAAAATTATATTTTTTTCCATATTTTTATAATTTCTTTTTCAATGTTTCTTCAAAACCAACACTGAAAAAATAGGTACATAAGAAATGAGAAGTAAATTAATATTAAGCTGGAAAACGAAAGTTTTGTGTTATGATTGTTTTCTTTTCAAATGAAATTTATTGAAGAAACTGAGAAGCATATTATAGATCAAACAGAAAGCAAAAAAGACTTAGTTTTGTGGAAAATATGTTCAAAAAGCATGAAAAAAAAGGCGTGAGTACTAGGTACTCATGAAATTTGATGTGTATACATATGCGAACGGCAAAGCATAAAAGTACGTTTACATATAAATATAATCTCAATCAAAGCTCGTTAGCTGTCAAATTGGTTGTGCTTGTTATTCACACAACTCGAGGAAAAGTTAAACTTCTTCTCTGTGCCACCGTGGTCACTTTTCTTTTGCAACACATATTAGGCCATTTAAATATATTTTAACAGAATATTTTATTAAAAATACCTTTACAAACCTATTTTCCTTACTAGCGTCAATTTTTGTTTACTTTAACATTTGACATTCCTCCTCCTCTTCGCAAGTATAATCGATAAAACTTGGTTGGACACCGAAAAGTTATCGGTTTAATCTGAGATATTTTTAGTTATAATTTTGCATGGCTAATCTCTTTTTCTAATAACAGATTAGGGAGTTAAGCTCGAAAATTAGGATAATCTTTTTATATGTAAAGATATTATTAGGCGATTCAGTTACATACATACAAATGTAGGTTAGGTTAGAAATTAAACATTAATTTCACTTAATTTTTTTCATTTTGCTGATTTAATATTTTTATTCATTTTCATTTTTAATTCTTTTAATACATGAAATTATCGGTATGATTGATAAAATATACTTGTATATACTTGTGACTCAAGGGCGTTAAAATATCTTGGAAACACCGCATATAGGTAGATTTTCAAGTTTTATGCGGCAAAAAATATTTTATTGCCTCTATCTACTCAAAATTGTTTATCAAATGTAAAATTGAAATAATTTGTATTACAGATAGGTTATATTAATAAAACATATATATTAGCCAATAAGTTACTATTTAAATATATTGACTACCTTTATTTATAAAATGTGTGTACATTATCATTGGTTAATTAGTTTTCGCTTTCAGAATCTTCGCTGGCCTCAAACTATTCCTTTGTCACATCTTTGACAACGGATTTAGAGGGTAACAGCAGCTTTATTGTGTCTGGGGAAAACTATTTGATATTTTTTCTTTTTTTGGTTATGAACCGAAATACTGCTTAAAAACGAGTCCGAGCTCACCAACAGCCGGTTATATATGTCACGGTTACATACTTCACGAGAAAACTTCCGGGAATAGTTTTCTCGGTAGTGTTTGTTGTGGGCCTCTTGAGCCTCCCCGATAATTGTCCTATTGTTAATAAGGAATTAGTATCTTGTGCATTGTGGGTGTCATAGGTTGCCATGCCGTCATCGATTCGCCACTTCTCGCTCGCTATGTTTGAGTTCCGGTCGCTTAACGAAAAACTTTGCATGTGAAAGCAACAACAAAGTTAGCTAGCACGGATATACGATAGCAAGTTTGGTTGAACCTCATTGAGTTCGTTCGTTTCGCCACTTGCTAACTGATGGCGAATCGATGACGGCCAATAATCAATTGCAGCGCATTTCCTCTTACTATGCATATGCCTAAATGTATGCAACCATTTGGCAAGCGAACACAGGGTGCTTCTAATGAAAGAAAAAATTGTATGCTGAAATACACATGCTAAGCCCTTCGAAATTTTGTGCTGGGATATGCGTTACAGCTTCGCAAATTTTATCCCTACCGAAACCACAGATGTATACACATAAAAAAATTCCCATATTTTGCTTCATAAGCACTACAAAAATTTTCTAAATCAATTTTTTTTAATTTTAATTGTTTCGCAGGTCTCAATAATTTGGCTTTAACTGATTGAAAAAATATCGTTTAGTCGACGAGTTATAGCCAAAAAACCATATAAACAATATGCTGAAAATCGGTATTTGACTGCAAAGTTCGAAGGTCGATAAAATAAATTCGAGCTAACATGAACAAACGCCGCGATACGGGTCTTCTAATTTAGCCTCTTTTTTCACCCCTCACTCTCAAAATCGACCTACCTTTTGCTAACATGAATTTGTTCCACAGTGTAATGTAAACGTCGGCTCTGCCTTCACTCTCGGGCCTTAAAATCTTTCAAAACAAATTGAACAAATCTTAAAATAATTGTGGAATGCATTATCTGTAAATTATACGTACAAAATAAAAATATTTTCTTGCGTCATAATAAGCGTTCAGCAAAAAAAAATATGCAAATACTGACGCGATAAATACTGAACATGTAGCATTCGTGCGCGATCCATCGCAATATCTGTATTCTCTCCACCGTGGCTCGACATGCCATAGCTTACTGAGCGCTCTGTGACCACACGCGTGTTTCACCCATATACGAACAGCGGTAGCGGAGCAATGATTTCCACGCACACAACCTCATTCATTGAATCGTTTTTATGCAATGCTCGGCTTACTAGCGCATTCAAACGATTCAATAAGTGGGACTGTGTGCATTGCTCATCTGGCGCTCTTCGTATGTGAAACACACATGTGCTCAGAGAGCGCTCAGCATTATTGAGGGGTGGCTCACAAACATGAATATGTTCCGCTCTCAAACCAAGTCGTCGTTGCCTCAACTAATACTACGTTTATACGCACAGAATAATCGACTTAATTGAAAGCGCATTGACACCGTACACATTTCGCTCTAGTGTTTATACGGCTTTATATCGGCATCAAAGTAACCGTCTTCAAAAGCAAACAAAATCAGCTGTTTTCATTAGACATTTTATAAGTTAACATAATGGAAAGTGATAAAAATCTAGTTTTATTCGGCATTATAAAATCGTGGCAAAGAAAAAGAACGATTATATATATATATATTATTAATCAGCTTTTAAATACTGATGCGATTATTTGGAATTTGAGCGGAACAGCTGATCTCCAATTCGCTTTGAGTGAGATCGGTGTTTATACACTCTTTCTAACTGTCTGGAAAAATAAACTACCGATTTGAAATGGAGTTTGAGCCAAAACACTTCGCTCTTTCAAAGCGAATTGAAATTCAGTTTATACATGTGTTTTGAATCGCGGCGAAATGAATTAATGCGACTTATGCATGCGTATAAACGTAGTATAAGATTTGGTAACTATGACTAAACCATGTGTTGAAAGAAAGCTTATCTGTACTAGCAGAGCTTAATGACATCCTTTTACGAACCATGCGTTAAGTTGACTAGACTTTGTAGAAATATGCTTCAAAAAAATATTTATTAGTATTTACCAAACCCTTCAACTAAATTAATGATTTCGTACAACCTAGATGAATATTAGAAGCTTTAATATATTTAGTTACAATTACCAACCCATGGTAATAGTTCCCAATCCTTGGTAACAGTTCCCAAATATTGTCAAAATTCGGGAACTAAATATCTTTAGTTGTCCTATTTCTCAGTGTGGTTGTCACTGCAGTCACGTAAACTCCTTCCCCTCCACCCATGTTCCACCACGTAGTCCATGGCTTTGAGTATTGCAATTACCTCTACCTGGAAGGCCGAAGCATATTCCCCTACAGAAAAGTTAAGCTTATCTCCATTAACAGACCCCATATCATGACCTAGAATCAGTCTTGGAGCCATTATGGAAGATTCGACAATGTGTGAGTCCGGTCTCAGCGATGGAATCAAACCAGCATTCAGTCTCAGGGAACTCAACATTATATAATCTCTTCAACAAAGGTAATGGTGGCGTACTATCCTGTAGCATTGAAAAAACACAAGTGCTTAAATCTCTGCCGCCAGCAATTTTCGCCGCGCCGCACTCATTGTCATACCAGCATCCAGTTCTTTTTAGTCTGCAGGTGGTATTTAAGGCTTCCCTACGTATGAAAATACAAAGTGACTTTAAGTGCAGCAGTGCGTCAAGAGCACTATACACCACTCTAAAAAATTAAGGTTAAATAAAGAGGCTATCAAGCAACCATTTTGGTTCTTTAAATCGAAACCAGATACATTTTCGTGGACCCTCATTTGCAACTCATGGACCCCCATATTTTTTTCACGTCGCCGTGGACCACCGTCGAGTCTTCCGTGGATCCCTGGGGGCGCACCTGGACCACTTTGGGAATCACTGGCTTACACCAAGGCATATTCAACAAGGTGGAAGAGACAACTCAGTCGAGCTCTCTCATAGGTGACTGTAATCTCAACAAAAATAAAAAAAGAAATTAACCCTTTGTTATGCACTTACCATATTTGATAAAACTCAGTAGGGCAACTAATCTAAATGCAAAAATTCCTCGTAACTATGTAAACCTCGTTAACTTACTTAATTTTGTGTGGAAAATCAGTGTATTTACGAGGTTTACGCGTGTACGAAGCATTTAAGCCTTTCCATGTATGTATACCCATAATATATTTGAAATAAAAGTTTTTATAAATATGAAAATATTTAAAATCTTATTAGAATAAGCTTCATTTTAGTTATGGCATTTTCGTTTTAAAGTAAATGTGGAAATGCATACTTACACAAAATTACACACTAAATGAAGCACACTCATTTATAAAACCGTTTTGGCAATTTTCTTGCTTTTACTAGCCCCATGTTTTTCAGCATCTATTTTTTTATTCAAATACTTATATCTAAAGTATATTAGACGTTAAAAAAAAGTTTCGTTCTTCTAAATTTACATCAGAACTTAACTTCAATAATTTAGCTATTAAATTTTTGCGATTCGAAATTTCCTTTCCATTAAAATTATTTAAAATTACTTCTACTTTCTTTGCGTCAACAATGAATTCTGGCTTAGGTTTTATCAGACCACCATTTGAAATTTGGTCTATCCATGTATATGAGTGGGAGATTTTCTCTTCATGTTCGGTATGATAGATCCTGCACCTGGGAACAAACGAGGACGCTTAGAAATACTCGGCAGCGATGGGCAACAAATAAAGTCTCTGGCACTTAAATGGTTTTTCGCGCACACGTGCAGAGTCTCCTAATGAAACAACGCAACAATTGGCCGTTGTCGCTTCACTTGACAATTCGGAAGTTTAAAATAACGCACAAGTTTGTTGTCCAGACTCTTGCCAAACACAACACACCGCTCGTAATTCCTTTTCATTTTATTATGTATTTAAAATCAGTCGCACAGCTCACAATTGAAAATGTAAATTAACAAAATTAAAATTTTAAATAGTATAGGGTTAAGAGTTGACATTTCAGTCGCAGTTCAAAAGAGAGAAATGTCGAAATCACTTCTACCTTGTTATGCCTTAAGTGTAAGTACTCAATTGCACTAATTGTTATGGATTGGGGATGCGGATATCTAACAGCTAACATCCGCGGATGCGAATGCAAATGCGGATGTCAAGTATTTTTAAGAAACAATTACGTAAGTAAATTAAATTATGATGTATTTTGGAACGAATTTCCGTCATCCATACAATCCCTTCGTGAACGAAAAATGACACTGAAGATGGCACAACGCCGAAACCGGTTTGTCTCCAAACCAAATTTGACAAGGGATGACGGAAACTCGGAATAATGTTTATTTTATTTAGTACTCGAGTTTAAAAATTGGAACATTATATAAAATAAAAAGTAATGAGAATTGCATCGGGACCGAAAATGTCGGATGTATCCTCTTGACTTTCATCTTCACTTGAAGAATCTAGCATAATGGTGAGATCGTTGTTTAAACAGCGCTTACAAGCCAAACCATATGTCTCAGGGTTTTCTAAAGCTTATTAAAAAGAATTCTCCTTTATTATTCCTTTGGCTGTTTCAGAATTTGGGGAACCTGTAACGTCATAAGCGTTTTTTTGAATTTAGATTTTGTAATTGATTTTTAATACTTTCTTCTGCGACTGGTTTGAAAAATTTGTGCTTATAGCGAGCTAAATAGGTGGATATGGAAAATAAATTGTTATTTTGTAGGAATGAAAACTTTGAACAAAGTTCTGTTTTCAAAGTAGTGGCTGTCAGCCGAATCGGATCAGAATATATTTATTTTTGATGTGTATACAGCTTTGGTTTCGGTAGGGGTCAAATTTGCGAAGCTGTTACGCATCTCATAGCATAAAATTTTGAAGGGCTTAGCATGTGTATTTCAGCATAAAATTTTTATTTTCATTAGAAGCACCCGGTGTTTGTTTGCCAAATAATTGCATACATTTAGGCATATGCATAGAAAGAGGAAATGCGCTAAAATTGATTACTACGTCCGATTATTTAAACTCCGCAGGTGCATACGGCTTTGTACCCATGTATGTACATAAATATGTATGGACTCATTTGTTGCAACTGGGCATGAATCCCGTAACTTTGAAGCGATAGTCGTTCTAACGATACTGACAAAACGATGCACAGTGGTTCGGATAGCAGATCTAGCTGGACGAAAGTCAAAATTTGTTTCTTTTTAAAATACTTAATGGTACTTGGAATACATTCCTGACAATACATTCAAATAGAAATTGCATTTATTAAAGCATTAACATATGAAAACAAACAAAAAAAGGCAAGTCAACGCCGCCTATTTGAGAACTCTATTTTGAAAGCTGAAATTTAACTTAAAATATTGCTAATTGCACTCACCGATATTTGCATAATTGCAAATTGACTTTATAAACAAAAAATTACACTTATTCCGCTATAGATTCAGAGGTCACATCGCCATTTATGTCCACATTGGTATAAGCAAATTTATTCTGAAAAATCGTCGTTTTGATTAATTAACAAGTAAGAAAGTCTAAGTTCGGGCGGAGCCGAACATTAAATACCCGGCGCAAGTATTAAATATATGTTTTCCACCTTTCCGAAAGCTACCGCTACATGATAAGCCGGGGTGTATAAATTTTAAGTAAATTAGCGTCCTTAAATTTCGAAATATTGAAATTTCAAGCATTTCTGAAATTTACCGTTATATGAAAAGCGGCCGTAATTTTAGTCCGATTTCAATAATTTTCAACGTTTTGCTTCTATGTGGCAAGCACAATAGCCATACCGAGTTTGGTACAAATTGGGAGAACGGTTACCGAGATACATATATGTGATCACAAGTGGGCGGTGCTACGCCCATTTTCCAAAATTTTGTCATAAACATATTTCTTGGTAAAGAATTGTTGCAATCATCAATTTTGAATAAATTAGCTTCAATATTTACTGATTTATCGAAGATTTTGTATTTCTCGAAATTACCGTTATATGGGATGTGGGCGTGGTTATTGTCCGATTTTAGAAATTTTCGGCCAGTTGGTATGCTGTACCAGGATCAATAACTGTGCCAAGTTTGGAAGAAATTGGTGCAGCGGTTACCAAGATATACACAAGTAACCATAAGTGGGCGTGGCTACGCCCATTTTCCAAAAATTTATAATATTCGTGTTTTCCGTGTGAAACTCATTGTAAGAATCAATTTTGAGTGAATTGTCTTCAGTAGTTACTAAAATATCGCAGTTTTCGTATTTCTTAAAATTACCGTTATATGGGAGGTAGGCGTGGTTATTATCCGATTTCCATTTTCAATACCATCCGTCCCACGCCCAAAAGAAGTTCACGTACCAAGTTTCGTTAAGATATCTCAATTTTTACTCGAGTTATCGTGTGCACAGACGGACGGACGGACGGACGGACGGACGGACGGACGGACAGACAGTCACCGCTTAATCGATTTCTCTTTTCATTCTGATCATTTATGTATACATTTGTCTATATCTATCTCGATTCGTTTTGCCTGTTACAAACAACCGTTATGTGAACAAAGTTATAATACCCTTGTGCACAAGTGCGCTCGGGTATAAAAAAATAGATTAAAGAGTAGGAATAGTAAAGGCCGTCGAAGACCGTTATAAAATCACTTGCATATTATTCTTTACACCTTCGCAAATGCAGAGGGTAAGTTCGATAACCAAGTCTAACCAATTGGCTTAGATATTTACATTTTAGTGACGGGTCAAATCTCAAAATTCAAAAGTAATTATTAACAGGAATGTATCTGAATATAAATATAAGATCAGTGGCGGATCCACCGGGGAGAGGGGGAGGGGGGAGGGGGGTAGGGGTTGTGTGTTAAAACACCAAAATACTTGGAGTTATAAAATCTTTGGTTATGTAAGAGTTAAAAAAAAATTGTACCTCGCGAATTTTCCGCTTTCTGAAATTACAAAATTATACAACAAGCATGCAAATATTTAAGCGCTGTTATAAAATTGTTTCTGAAATTTATTTGTCTTAAGAAGTGAGTTGTTTGACATTTGGAGAAGTGTTGCTGAAACTTCTAAACGACAACAGGGTGTCCGTGATTATGTGATTAAAAATTGAAAGAAATATCTGATGAAAATGCTCGTTCTGAAGTAAATAAAGTAAATTAAGTAAATGACTTTAGATTCGTAATCAGCAACCCAGAAAACCCCCAGATACCCAATTACATAGAAATCTACCGATTTTTTTTAAATTTTCGTCCGCCATATTGGATTCGCCATTTTGTATTTTTGGTAAATGACTTTAGATATGTAATCAGCGACTCAGAAAACCCCCAGATACCCAGTTTCATAGAAATCTACCGATTTTTTTTTTCGTCCGCCATATTGGATCCGCCATTTTGAATTTTTGATAAGTGACTTCAGATTCGTAATCAGTAACTCAAAAATACCCTAGGTAAGAAGTGGTGTAAAGATCCATCAACGAGTATTTGTTTAAACAGTTTCGTCCAGCTAGATTTGCGATCCGAACCACTGTGCGATGTTGTCAAAACACTGATTTATGCATTTGTGTTGCTGTTACGTGAAGCAAAACTGGAATCGAGTTGACGATATCGCACAAACGATAAAAAAATTTTTGATTTTTATGAAGCAAGACAATCTCGACACGATATCGTTCAGACGATTGTCGTCATACGTGATTCATGCCCTGGTTTTGGTATTCGTAGATGGTTTTAGGCATAGGTTTAGTAGTCTATTTTGATAAAAAAGAAAGGCGAAAATTTAAAAAAATACCGATATCATTTTAACTGGGACCGTTGATAACTGATGAACATACATGAATATATGTATGTATAATATGCATATGTATGGATGATATAATAGCTCTGATCCAATACTTTTCATGTAAAATCCTGGAAAAAGGCCGAACAACAAAATCATTCTCTGAAGTGAGAGTAAAAAGTAAGTAACAGCAAAACGTAGGGAACAAACAAGCATTGGGTAAAATCCTGCAACATGAACTGCATTTACATGAACCACAGATTATATTCCGAAAAGAAAAACTAAATTTAGGAATATATACAAATAAAAATGTTCAAATTATAAGCTCAAAACAATAACTGATGCGGTGTTTCGAAGATATTTTAACGCCCTTTAGTCACAAGTATATACAAGTATATTTTATCAATCATTCCGATAATTTCATGTATTAAAATAATTAAAAATGAAAATGAATAAAAAAAATTAAATCAAATGAATAAAATTAAGTGAAATTAATGTTTAATTTCTAACCTAACCTACAGTTGAATGTATGTAACTGAATCGCCTAATAATAGCTTTACATATAAAAGCATCATCCTATTTTTCGAGCTTAACTCCCTAATCTGTTAATAGAAAAAGAGATTAGCCATGCAAAATTATAACTAAATATATCTCAGACCGATAACTTTTTGGTGTCCAACCTAGTTTTATCGATTATACTTGCGAAGAAGAGGAGGAATGTCAAATGTTAAAGTAAACAAAAATTTACTCTATTAAGGAAAATAGGTTTTTAAAGGTATTTTTAATAAAATATTCAGTTAAAATATATTTAAATGGCATAATATGTGTTGCAGAAAAAAGTGACCACGGTGGCACAGAGAAGAAGTTAAACTTTTCCTCGAGTTGTGTGAATAACAAGCACAACCAATTTGACAGCTAACGAGCTTTGATTGAGATTATATTTATATGTAAACGTACTTTTATGCTTTGCCGTTCGCATATGTTTAAACATCAAATTTCATGAGTACCTAGTACTCACGCCTTTTTTTTTAACGCCCCCTTTTTTACAAGCATTTGAATCACGGATGATGAGGGTCTCAGATAGTTACGTAATTCTTACCTAATTAAAGGTCAGACCTATAGCCTTTTCTTTTTATAGCCAGACGTTGACCATTTCTGCTGGAAATCCCTATTGAAGGAGCTTACCTTTGACTTTAAATAGCAAAGAAGGGAGACGTAGGGGGAGAGTTTTACTACAGAAGTTTTAGCCACGGATCCAATGTATATCCCTATGAAAAAAAATATTGCCCGACAAGTAAACAAAATTACTGTTTTTTTAATTTTTCCCAAAAAAAAATCCCAAAGAGCCCCATTTGAAGTGATTGCAACGAAGGATTTACCTTAATTCACAAAGGCCCTAACCAATACTTTTTTCAAAACTGCATTTTTCACAGCTTTTGGTAGGATATTAAAATACACATTCACTAATTTTAAGGTGTTAGTACCAAAAACAACAGAGTAATAAAGCGTTCTCATTGAGCTATTAACTCGAGTTTATGGGCCATTTTGGAGTTTAACCCTTAACTCTACTCTTAACCTCGGAGTTTACCATACAAAAAATTTCGTTAAACTCTCCTTAGACATCACTTTTATTTGGAGTTTATGCGAATGCAACCCTTTTTTTTACCCGATTTGGTTTGTGTCTTTAATAATCAAAACCTGCAACCAACTTGCCGACAGTTAGTTTGTTCCCGTACTGCAGGATTTAATCAGAATTAGTCCGAGGTCGTTCTGTGCACATAAGTCTAGAATATCAACAAGCTAGCGATGCAAAAACCAAAAATGTGGCTCGACAGAACTTTTTGGGCTGATTCAACCCTACCAAAATTATCTGGCGAAAGTAAAATATAAAAAAGATATCAATGGTTAAAGTTAAATTTTCTAATTTTTTTAAATATTAATATCTTCGGAACAACATAACCTATTAAAAAACTAATGACGTCAAAATAAAGATAATTAATTTGCCTTTCATGTATTTATATAATTTATATGAATTTTTATATTTTTAGTCCGGAAATACTAAAAAACAAAATAAAATAAATATATATTTTTTTAAATGGCGTTTATATAAAATTAGTTTTAAAACTTTTTAAACATTTAAAAACATTTAAATTATGTTGAAATTAGCATCAATAATTTTTTAATCGGTTGACTAGTTTCCGAGATATTAAACACATAAAAAATAGATAAGTTGAACTTTAACCTTCTTAATTGGCTTTGGTTTTTATTTGCACCAAATAATTTTGGTATGGTTGAAATTAGCGTAAAAAGCTCTATCGATCCTCATTTCTTGTTTTTTTTTTAACTAAACGGTTGGTATTCTAGACTTATGTGTGTGTGTGTAACTCCTGTAGTATGGGAACAGACTAAATGAGAATAAGAAAATGTAAACAAAAAAATGTCAAATTAAACTCTGAGTTTCTTAAACACCCCAATTTGAACGCTTGACAGTAGTTCATAAACTCAAAACGTTAAACTCGAGTTAATGGCTCAATGAGCACGTAATATTATGCCGCTTTTTAAAATGCCCTATCCGTATGAATGATTTGATTTTGGTAATCTTTTTTTGCTTCTCCTGTAAAATAACAAATTTGCTGGTTAGGGCCTTTGTGAATTAAGGTGACGGTATGTAACATCAAAACCAAATCAAAATTCAGGTATTTAAGGCACAGAAAACAAAAAAAAATATTATTAAAAGGACTATGTTCTCTTTGACGTACGTCAAAGATCAAGTAGAAGTGGGAACTCGTATGACTGCCCATTGATAGCTCGGTTATTTAGCTTAAGAAATAATATGTTTAAAGACATTTTTATCAAAGTTTACCAGTTTTGTTAAAAAAATATTCCCACGACCAAAGGCAAAAAACATTGGCTACAAATTGTCATTTTGTTTGCCAGATATACGATTTATCGGTGCACTTGCACAACATTCGCATTCGCAAAAGCTCCGCATTGATTATTGCGAATGCGAATGTTAAAATTAATGCGGAGCTCCGCGGTTGCGAATGCGAATATTCGCAACAACCCTGTTATGGATCATGAATAAGTACACTAATTTTATTAGTACTCAAAGCCGGTCTCTGGTATGCATTTTCAGCATTGGAATGCCATAAATATTATTGGGTATTTGTCAGTGTTGTCACTCAGAAATTAAATTAGTGGTAGACTATCAATAAAAATAGTGGTAGATATCTGAAAAATTGTGGTAGAATATTTGTAGTAAGGTAAAAATTTGCCAAAAAAGGTATATCAAACCTTGAAGTAGTATTCAAATGTAGATAAACTGCATTCTTAGTTTTGTTCTATCGCGCCATTTTTTCGAGATATGTATTTGCCTACTAAGATTTTCAATTTAATTGCCTTAGATATATGTACCCTATATCTTTGTCATAAAAAAGATCTTATTTCTAATTTTTGCAACACGTTCTTAAGTGATGTTATCTGTGGAAATACTGGTGGTAGGCAAGTTCACAGGCGTATTCTCAAGCGATGTCGAATCTCTAAGAAAATCGCCTCATGTAAGTGGAGATTATCATTCACGCACGCAATAGAAATTTTGAAACGGCAGCACCTTCAGCTTTTCAATTAACACAAAATTCACAATATATTTTCTTCACATTTAAATTAATTTCGAGGAGAAAATTGACTGTTCAACTCTTATGAAAAAAAAAACATTTTTCAAATTGAGTTAATAAATTTATTTCAATAAAATTGTGGTAGTTTTTTAAAATATGTGGTAGTTGTGGTAGAAGTGAAAAACTACCCAAAATGGGGTAGATCTACCACAATTGTGGTAAAGTGGCAATGCTGGTATTTGTTTACATTTGCCGTTATGCGGCCTAGTGAAGCTGGATATTAACTTGAATAAACAAAGAATGTTGAAGGTATTAAGGTTAAATTGATTTGAAGTTGCACTTATAAAGGTTACAATGTTTTGCTTTAGAGACTTACATTAATCAAGGAATTGCATGTATTGAGGGTTGCGGTTCCGTGTACACACTGCTTGAAACTACTTTCTTTTTTTTATGCCATTTAGGTACTGATTACACTTTTGAATAAAAATTATGCTGATATATATATATATATATATGCCTAAAAGATGCAGCGATTTTTGTTCTCAAGTTACATACCTGATGACAGTACGAATGGCAATTATAATAGGGAGGTTTTAGTTTTTTAAACTATAATTTTATTTAAAAAACCATGGCCGACAAGTACTCGTCGCCACCATCTACATGTCGCAAACGCTCTCAACATGTAATTGTTTTAAATCATGTTGCAACAAAAGAAGTTAGTTCATAATTTACCTTCCCGAAAAACCTGAAGCAATATTTTGTTGGAATTCATGTCAATAAAGTCTACCATTTGACTTTACACAAAATGATGAAATTTCATCAAATTTATGCTACCAGACTGATTAGGCAGTTTGTTTAATTTGCTTTGAAAAAGTAAACAAAAATTTTTAAAGGTCAACAAAAATGTATGAAAATTTAACAGAAGTCTTATGAAAATATGTACAAACACGTTTTTATGAACAATAAAAAGAAAAAAATTTACTTAAATCGGAAAAAAAAATAAATAAACTGAATTCACATGTGGTGTGCATTATGTAAAACATACAAAAATTTGTAGTTTATATTTTACGAAATACATTTCACACATAGATATAAAGAGAGCTCACTCAAAAAAAGTGTTTGGTAGAATTTTGCATAAGTCAATGAACAGGATTTACCTATCTCCTTATTGATAATAATCTCTAAATGGAAAACTTCTGTTTTCCCTGTTTATGTATTAATTGCGTTGAATCTACCTCATCTACAAGCAGTTATATTTCCGTATCTGATGTTTGAGTTAGCTCCCTTTAGATCTAGTTGTGCAATTTATGCACAAGGAAAAATACAATCGCCGGTCGGAGTCGGAGGGGAAGCTCGGCCAAACACTAACATAAGTGTAAGCGCCAATCTATTATTATTATTACAAGTAATTTTTAGCAAAAAAAAACGACTTCAACTCTCATAAAAAAACGATATATATATATATATATCTCATGATCCACTGATCGGTGTGAGACCACCTCTGAGGCACTGCATTTCCGATGCAAAAAGAATTATCGAAATCGGTTGACGTGGTCCAAAGTTATGCGGTAACATACATAAAAAAAAATAAAAATAAAAGAAAAAAAAATATTCCGACGAACCGATAACCTCCTCATTTTTTGGAAGTCGGTTAATTATTATTATACATATGTACACTTGCGGTCAGCAGATTAAGTTAAGTGACATTTTTGTTTTTTCTTTTAACTATTTAATGTTTATATTTTTTATAAAGTTTAGCAAATTACATTGCAAGTACCACATAAATCCGCATTTCAAACTTCATATAAAATTTAAAAATTAAACAAACTTTTAAACTTTTTATTTAAAATTTTTAGAAAAACTTTAGGTAATAAAAAGTTTGAATTGTTGGGTGTAATTGTTAAAGTTATTTAAATCTTTATAATTTATGTAAGAAGTTAGAAATGTGGATTTATGTGGTGCTATTTATGTAATGTTCTAGACTTTTATAAAAACAATATAAACATAAAACAAACAAAATAAAAATAACCAAAACCGGCCAAAATGTCCCTTAACTTAATAAGATGTCAAATATGGCTACAATATTTTTAAAGCTCCCCAACTTTCAAAGTTATTGAGATTTTTCCCATGTATGTGTAATAACAATTTTCCAGGATTTCAGAAGTAAATTTTAGACCAGTAAAAATTATAGTACCAAACTTTTGAAGTAATTTACGTATTTTTGGCGGGGGGCATATTATCATCCCTTAAAAGAAAATTTAATTTCTGGATTACCTGTGTGGAAAAGAAAAGCATTGAATGTTTCCCATTTTTATAAAACTTTCTGCAAGGATTGCGATAACTCACCAAATGAAATGGGAAATATTATAACTGGGCACTTGGTAAATCTCCTGAAATCTTTGCCAGATTATTTTTCGGATGGTAGTAGGGGAAGTCGGGGTATTCTTGGACACACTTTTATTTTGGTCGAAAACTCGCAAAAAACTTACTTTTAAAAATGTTATAGCTTGGTTTGTTAGTACGAGAAATAACCTTTCCTTTTGCTATCAGCAGTTTGATCAAATTGTATTAAATTATGCATGTTATTTCAGTCGGCACAGAAATTGTGTTTTTGTACTTTTGAAAAATCTCGGGGAATTATTGGGTTATATGAATAAAAACTAAGCAATCGCTTTTTCTTAAAATTGCATACCTTTTACGTCAATTTTGTTTGAATAAATCGAGTAAAAGGTCTGAAATTTTAAGAGAAAGCAATTGCTTATTTTTTATTCATACGGCCCATTGTACAGTTTTTAAATCGATAAAAAATGAAAATTATTGGTGGAAAATATTTATTTGCGAACAAAAACGAAAGAAGACATCATAATTAATAGAATAAAGTGAAAAGTTACGATTAAAACTATTCCGATTCGCAGTGAACACCCGACGCAACTCAAGTGAACACCTCGATCACAAACAATGCAGTGGGCAGAAATCAATGTCTTTTTCCACGTCAGTTTCGGTCGGAGACGGTATTTTCTTTATACGTCAGCCACACTTGCAGGCGATGTCAAAACGTTCGATTTCAGGATATTTCGGAAATCATTATGCCTCCTCTACCTGCAGGCAAAAACTATACAGAGACAACATAACGGATGTTAATATCGAGACAGCGAACCTACCAACCTATTACCTGTTTCTGCAATAAAAAAAGGACACCATGGCATTTCTAATAATTAATCATCGACGAAAATCGCATTACCTAAGATAAATTAACATAAATTAAGGACAAAACCTCGAACCAGACAGAACGAAAAATGACACTGAAGATGGCACAATGCCGAAACCGGTTTGTCTGCAAACCAAATTTGACAAGGGATGACGGAAATTCGTTCCAAAATAAATTATTTTTATATCTCAAGGTAACCAAATTAGACGAATATGTTAATTTTTAACCATTTCACCTTTTTTGGAGCGACATTTTTTCAATTTGAATCGCAATATCTCCACAACAAGTGTTTTCCCAGATACTAGCTACATACCAGATGAAAGCTACGGTATTGGGCTAGAATAAAATCGACTAACCAGTTTTTGAGAAAATTTCCGAAACCTCTATTTTCAGCAGCCCGATTTTTATTTTCAGTCGATAACGTTAGGACATATTTATATTTTATAAAAGACAGCGTTAAAGCTATCTTTTAAGACCCTTCTACTGATATCCACTTCAGTGGTATGGAATGATTAGTGCGACCTCAGTGGTAGTTTAAAAAATTGCCTTTTTTCGAATTTCAGGCACCAGCCACGCCCACAAAGGCCTACGAATCGAAACATCCTGGAACAAAACCTTCCTAGTTATTTTGGTACTTTAATTCTTGAAAGTTTGAAAAAAATTAAATGAAGGTACATACAGACGCTACACACATCGCACACATCTCGTAGTGGAGACACGAACCAAAATACATTTAGCTCTATATCTTTCCAACTAGTAGCCGGAACTTAATATATGAGGTATCGTTTGAAAGGTATTGGCCTATAGAATAACAGTAAGTATTTTGGTGCATCCACATACCCCCTAAACCGGCAAAATCAAAAAATGCTTTTTTTTTCGCAAAATTTTAGCCTAATTAATCGTTTATGACGCTTGAATACATTTTCTGGACACACTCTGCAAGACCTTTCCAACGACAGCTCAAACATGTCGATTGGACGTCTAGATAAAAACTTCCAAATCTCGTGTATATACATATCAGATAAAACACCTCTTTGAGGTAAAATTTTCGAGTGACGAAAGCTGAACTAGAAACACAAAATTTATGATATCAATTTCGCGACGAAAATTATACGCATTTTTTAACTGCCTTGGAAACGTACGGAAAATCTTTTTTTATTTATTCGGAACGTTGCGAAAATCCGTCTACTGCTAGAAACACAAAATAAAAAACAAAACTTTTGCAACGATGCGTATGAATAAAAAATATTTCCCCTACGTTTCCAAGGCAGTTAAAAAATGCGTATAATTTTCGTCGCGAAATTGATATCATAAATTTTGTGTTTCAAGTTCAGCTTTCGTCACTCGAAAATTTTACCTCAAACAGGTGTTTTATTTGATATCAATTATTTTGGGGTAGCAAATTTAAAATCGACGAAAATTCAAACAATAATCTAAATGTTTTATTTTTCTCAAATAAATTGCTCAAAATATTACCTAAATCTAAATTATGTATTCAAATCGATGTGTCCATTGACACATATAATTTTTCGAATACGGAATAAAGCGAAAAATAATGATCATATCCTTTGTATTCGAAAAAATTAAAAATAAAAAGAAAATTATGAGACATGATAGAAACTTATCAACTTGGTACTAACTTTGGATACTCGTGCTATTAAACTAATGCTTTTTTCTCAAGTAGTTTTGCTCAGTGGCAATTTACACATGCATATATATGTAAGTAGTAGCGGCAAATTGGGTGAACTAAATGCATTCATACATACCCTGCAGTAAAATTTAGAGACAGTCTCTTA